>NC_043006.1:102729042-102744042 GCF_006345805.1 Octopus sinensis | reverse complement strand
GTTTTTCGTACATTTGTACGTTATGGTTATGAAAATAACGTCAAGCTGCCCAAGTATAGTGAGCCTAACGCAAACCATTAACGAAAAAAAACATTAAATTTCGTTGTAAGTTTGTTAAAAAGTATTTTAGTTGATGAAGATGCAGCTGTTGTCAGGAAATTTTCTGGTTCTGTTGCAAGAATAAAAAAAGCCAAAATCAAATATTCAAAGGTTTCTGGTTAGTTTTTATTAAATCAAATTCACTAAATGCAGATATTCTCAATTTATTATATGAAAATATGAACACTTGGTATACAACTTTACTACATACCAAAGAGTGCTGGTTGTTGTTTGGAAGTGTTGGCGGAGTTTTCCGAACTGCGTGAAGAAATTGGATTATTTCTTTGCGAACATCCTTTGAACTTCCAGCCAAATTAAAATATTAGTGCTGGATGAAGAAAAATGGTGTCTTATTCTGATATATTTACTTACTTGAATGAAATTAATCTTTCAATGTTGGTCGCCAATATGGTATGATTCAAAATCTTTTCTAAATGATTGTTCATGGCTGTAGAAACTCCAGAGTGACTACGTAGCTAAGAAAGAAGTATTTTAAAAACATTAATAATTTTTTTTTATTACCAACCAAAATTTGCCAAAGCAAACTTTCAGAGATTCAATTTTGTCATAGTTGGCAGATACATTTGAATTATGGCATTTTCCATGTGAAAACGAAAGTAAACTTCAGGATTAAACTTAAACTGGATAATATTCCACGGGAATAAAAAAGAGCAGCAAAGAGACATTGCAACGTACCTTAAAATCAAAATAAGTGCAACTGATAAAATTTTAGCACAAAATCTTTTACAATATTCGTACGATATTGAAGTACATACTCAAATGAAAGAACAGTTTAACCTTATTAAATAACAGAAAACAAATTTAGAAATAAATTGAATATAGGGACTGTCTTACGGTTATATGTAAAATCCAAAATTCCGTATATCAAGAGTCTGCAACCAGAAACAAGCACATCCAAGTCACTAACTTTAAATTTCTTGGTGCTAAAGGTGAAATGTTCAAATCTCGGGGGTAAGAAAAGAAACGAAGTTATGCTAACACAGACTTGTTTTGATGTTTGTTTGCAGCAACACTCTAATATGCTTTTTATGTTTTTCAAAATAACTGAGAAAGGTAAAAATAACGACAAATAAACATTAATGCGCTGAAACCGATGGATGGAAAGCATACTGGTCGTAGCTAAGAATAAAAAAACAAGAATTTAATTAAACACAACCGACATGACATTTAATATGCAGGATGACGAAAGAAATCAGTGATTCAACTGACACCAATGTAGTAGGAAAACTACGAAAGAAAAATTTATGGGCTTTGATAAGGAACCTGAAAATCCAACACCAAATCACATTTTCAGCTTAATTCCCATTGTTATTGCAACAACAGGCTATGTACCACCAACTCGCAAAGATCAGAGTAGTAGAAAACTTGGATTCTTGGAGATTGAACGCATCCAGGATATTGCGGGAGCTACAAATGATCATGCTATTTGGGTCTATAAAAATACGCAACATCTTCAAATTTAAAAGGTGAACTGTTATGCAGGTAACAGTTCACTCTTTAAAGAAGAGGAAGAGAATAGTACTTATTTTCCTTTGCAAACAAAATAACTTGTTTACAACCTTGCCACCGAGCAGGTAGCCCGTCGGAATGTACCTTAAAATTCCAATGAGTAAGAAAAAACAAACATCCTTAAAACATTCAAGCATACATACGTATATGAATACATATATACATACATACGTACATACATGCATGCATGAATACATACATACATACATACATACATACATACATACATATATACATGCATGCAAGCATGCATGCATACATACATACATGCATGGATGCATACATACATGCATGGATACATACATTCATGCATGCATACATACATACATACATACATACATACATACATAAAGGACTGGAATTTCCTTTCAGTTAACTATCAGAATACAGAATATTTTTACAACTTCATTTCCGTTGCTAAATTATATCCCGAAGACAACATAAATCTATATTGCTGGCAGGAAGTTGTTGAGATATTTTGTGGTATCTGTCTGTCTATCTACATATCTATCTTTTCATCTACGTGTCTATCTACGTCTCTGTATATTTATCTGGTAAGTCTGTATGACTCCTTCCCTGTCTATTTAGATGTCTTTTTGACGAGCCTTATGGTTTAATCACCTGATTTATTTTTGTATATCTTCTTGTAAATTCTTTGCTTTCTATCCATCTACATACACTATCTAGACACCTACACATATACGCACACCACACACACGCACACACACACATTTCAGAATTATGCCTGAAAAAGTCCAGCAGTCAGGTTCCTCCAGGGGTAAAACAGATTCATTGAAACACAGTTGTAATGGAGTGGTAGTACATGTGTTAGTGTGAAGCACAGAAACGTTGTCAATTTTTCAATTTTTTAAATTTTTCCTTCAGTGTCTCTTTAACTCCCTGATTTTTACCTGTTCGCTTCACCTTTATATATGCATGGATTATGGGGCATATGAGTCTAATTACGTATAGGTAAGTATATATGCATATATATACATATATACTTACCTATACGTAATTAGACTCATATGCCCCATAATCTATTGGGTATTTATAAGTGTATGTATATATTCTTAAAACCCAACTTGTTTGTACATAATTAAGAGCTTTTGTAAATCCGAGGTCGGACACCAATTAAATTCGGAGTATAATTTGCAGTGTTTATTAGAACAAACTTAAAGAACGAAGATGCACTGTTGACGATTTATTTAGCTTTCTTGCATTTCGAATAGCCTGACACGACCTAACCGTTGCACGTTGCACATCGCATTGTGCACATTTAATCGCTCCTTCATTTGATCGACAACAATACTATAGAAAAAGATGTACTAAGTGCCATATTTTTCTTATCAAAATCAACATGATATATATTTGTCTACAGAGATATAAACAAATGGATAGAGAGGCAGACAAACAGATAGATATACTGTAGTAATTACGAAATATTTCCCAACCAGGATTCGAAAACAGTTAGTACTCTCGGCGTCTGGGGCTTATATTTGTCTACTATGCAGGTTTCTAACTCTGAATGAGTTCTCTTACATTACAACAAGACGGCATATATTGTTACATGACGAGAATGTAATTAATGGAATTCAATTTAATGTGTATCTGGTATTTATTTTATCGACTTTTAAAGACTGAAAGGCAAATTTGATTCCACTGAGATATAAACGCAAAATATCAAGATGCTAACAAAATATTATATTGCATTTTAGTCCTGTTCTTTTACTGACACTAATAATATAATAGTATAGATTTTCAAGAATTTTTATCTCGCATGAAGATTGTCTGCAAATATTTCGTAAAGTCTTGCCATCAGGATGTTGCATATCACATGGGAATTTTTGTAATTCTATGACTCTTTAGCGATGATAAAGTACATTCCTACGAAGATGCTAGCAACTTAAGACGTTTTGTTGTTAATAATTCAGTCGATATTACTTTGATAATAAGATAACAAAAATATGCGCTTGAAATAGTAGTAACCTAAATATCTCTTAATCCGTTTTGCATACTCGGCCATCATTGAAGACGTCTATTTTATGTAGTGACTGAAAACAGGATTTATACTGGAATACATTCTTGATGTTTACTTTAAAATCTCAAAAAGCGATTTGAGGCCATTACTGCTGTCGCGGCTTTTTTAATTACTCTGCTGAAAGATGTATTAAAGGTGTACTGAGTACTTGAAATAAAGTATTTTATATACAGTAACGGTAACTTGAGGCAAGGCTGCTTATCCGCTGATTTATTGACTCCTCGAGCACACATAGTCCTTCCTGTATAGTCTTAATACGGTCAATGAGCAACTAATGAATACTAGGTTCGAATCCGCCACACTAAACTAATCCTAGTTACCGCTTCACTATCTCAAACTAAATATGTTATTTAAACCTAGAACAGCAGTTAGCAGCCACTACTGACAGTAAAAATAACATTCTAGCACTACAGCTTATATATATATATATATATATATATATATATATATATATATATATATATATGTATGTATATATATATATATATATATATATATATATATTATATATATATATTATTATATATATATATATATATATATATATATATATATATTATATATATATATATATATACATATATATATAAATTATATAGACAGCCGTGTGCAACGTTCTACCAAAAGTAAAAATATAATTATTACTAAATGTGACTAGGATGTTAGAACACATACATTGCTAAAAATAAGAGCTAAATGCTCCCATACTATAGTTAAAGCACATAATTGTATACATATATGCTGACAGAGACTGTAATCACCCGAAAACACCGGTCGAGTAATCCCTATACTGATCGGTCAGTCTCGGCTATTACCGTAGCTTCATCAGTAGGGACTGCTCGATTCGGCTGATTCCGGACTTAATTTTTTGTCAGTAAATACGTATTCACCATAAAAATTTATGGATGACTTAGCGAACCGCTAATGTGTATACAAAAGCTTGATACAAACAGACGTGTACAATGTATTACCGAAAAAGGAAAGCTATAATTGTCACTAAATATGACTAAGGTGTTAGAACACCTACATTGCTAGAAACAAGAGCTAAAATGGTCTAATGTTGTAGTTAAAGCAAATACACACACGCATATATATATATATATATATATATATATATATGTACTAACTAAAATAAGACGAACAATGAGTTACATATAACATCAAGTTGTGTACTGGAATCGATTTCATCGACGGAACCCTCCCCAAAAATTTCGCGCCTTGTACCTAGAGTAGAAAAGATTATATTTATGTTTATGTAACAACTAACAATTTGATGTTATATGTAACTCCTTGTTCGTCTTAATTTAGTTAGTACATATATATATATATATATATATATATATATATATATATATATATATATAGATAATAGATAGAATAGTTAGTCGGCTGTTGTATGTAGATGTGTATGTGTATATGTGTATGTATACATATATGAGGGCCAAGTCTCTCTACCAGGTCTCATCAACGTCAACTGCAACAGGTCGATGATGAATATTGCCTAGAGAATATGTGTCTAGAGTAGAAAACAATCGTTAGCACGCCGGGCGAAATGCTTAGCGGTATTTCGTCTGTCTTTACGTTCTGAGTTCAAATTCCGCCGAGGTTGACTTTGCCTTTCATCCTTTCGGATGAATAGAAAGGGACACAGAAAAAAACAAGGAGAAAAACAAGGAGAGAAAAAAAACGTGTGTAGTGGCTAACGATCTATCATGGCAACTGATTCGGACAGAAGAGTCACACACGAGAAGGAAACTAGGGGATACATATATATATATATATATATATTGTTAATGAGATGAGAGAGACAGAAGATGGAAGATACGAGAATGTTGATGATATTATATGTGTATGTGTGTATGTGTGTGTGTGTTGTGTGTGTGTATGTGTGTGTGTGCCTCGGTCTGTGTCTGTGTGCGTATGTGTGTGAGAGGGCGAGAGAGAGAGGAATGTTACGTGTAAACCAAGAATTTGTGGGACAGTTTTGTACTTGTTGTGCTGAGATTTGCACATCAATAAGCGATCAATATTACTGACTTGAGAAGATGCAATTTTAAAGCTCTCCGCAAAATACATGAAAACTGTTTAATGAAAGCTAAATAGTACCAGTGGCTTGTAGAAACATATTTGCGGCAACAGCTATGATGGTTTTTTGCTAGTTTATTTTCCTCACTTGTTTCTGAAATACATTGGTGAGTATGAAGTATGCTAATGTATAGGCGCAGGAGTGGCTGTGTGGTAAGTAGCTTACTTACAGTCCACATGGTCCCAGGTTCAGTCCCACTGTGTGGCACCTTTGGCAAGTGTCTTCTACTATAGCCTCGGGCCCACCAAAGCCTTGTGAGTGAATCTGGTAGACGGAAACTGAAAGAAGCCTGTGGTATATATGTAATTGTACATGTATGCGTGTGTGTGTTTGTGTATTTGTGTTTGTCCCCCCAACATCGCTTGACAACCGATGCCGATGTGTTTACATCTCCGTATCTTAGCGGTTCGGCAAAAGAGACCGATAGAATAAGTACTAGGCTTACAAAGAATAAGTCCTGGGGTCGATTTGCTTGACTAAAGGCGGTGCTCCAGCATGGCTGCAGTTAAATGACTGAAACAAGCAAAAGAGTAATGAATATATTGTAGACATACAACCACAAGAATTTATGCAAAAATAACCATGATTTTATAACTACCTCAGGTGCCAGGCCGAATGCTTAGGGTCTTAGACTTAACGATAATTTTTAGGTCAGGAGTTCAATTCCTCTCTGTCCATGTGTCACACTAACGATGTTCCACTGGTCAATGGGTGAGAGGCCCGAGACGGTGTCTATGTCAGCTTAGACGGTGTCTATGTCAGCTTAGACGGTGTCTATGTCAGCTTAGACGGTGTCTATGTCAAGGCGGCGAGCTGGCAGAAACGTTAGCGTGCCGGACGAAATGCTCAGCGGTATTTTGTCTGCCGTTACGTTCTGAGTTCAAATTCCGCCGAGGTCGACTTTGCCTTTCATCCTTTCGGGGTCGATAAATTAAGTACCAGTTATGCACTGGGGTCGATATAATCGACTTAATCCGTTTGTCTGTCCTTGTTTGTTCCTTCTGTGTTTAACCCCTTGTGGGCAGTAAAGAAATAGGTGTCTATGTCAGCTTACTATTCCGTGGGCATCTAAAAAAAAATTACAATTAACAAGAACATCAGGTCATATTTGCCTGGGAGGCAAATATGTTCTTGCTTTAGTTTTTGTTTATCTTATTTATGCTTTTACGATTAGAGAGGGCGCAGGAGAAAGAACGGTGGATTGCCAGCCGTACGTACGTAAAATGTCTGCAGAATGTATGTCAACAGCAGCAGATACAGACAAGTCATTATATTCGTACGCAAACACAGCAAATGATACTAATGTATTAGTTCCATTGTTTGTGGTATTAATTTGTTTGTTTATCTTTTCTTTGTTCAATACTACAACTACTACTGGTGCTATTACTACTACTACTACTACTACTACACTACTATTACCGTTATTATTATTATTATTATTGTTATTGTTATTATTATTATTATTATTATCATTATCATTATCATTATTATTATCATTATTATTATTATCATTATTATTATTATTATTATTATTATTATTATTATTATTATTATTATAAAGACGAAATAATTACGAAAAATCAAATTCCACAGAGAAATTATGCCAACAATGCAACTCATTTTACACGCATTTCTGACATCGTAAAAACATGTCTGCTTTATTAACAGAATGTTATTTGTATTAAATACAGACATTCACACATATTCACCCCCACACATATATATAAGGTACATATTTGCATATATGTATATGATATATATATATATATATATATATATATATATATATATATATATATATATATCTTATAAATTTGAGTGAGGTTTCTCTATCCGTTGCGTTTTTAATGTTCGTTAACTCCTCTTTGACCGTTAGTGCAAAGACAACGAAACTCAAACCAGCGACTCCCTTAATCCCAGGAAATGTCCTAAGGGCGTCTATTTTTTAGGGACTGCCTAATTGAGGTTCCAGATGATCCGATCGACGGATCGGCCTGTTCGTGAAATTAACGTGCAAGTGGCTGATCACTCCACAGACTCATGTACCCTTAACGTAGTTCTCGAGGAGATTCAGCGTGACACAGAGTGTAACAAGGCTGGCCCTTTGAAATACGTGAACAGCAGAAACAGGAAGAAAGAGTGAGAGAAAGTTGTGGTGAAAGAGTACAGCAGGATTCACCACCACCTTCTGTCGGATCCTCGTGAAGCTTTAGGTGATTTTGCTCAATAAACACTCACAACGCCCGGTCTGGGAATCGAAACCGCGGGACAGAAAGAGAACGTTGACAAAGAATATATTACCTTGACGCTATATGTATATATATATATATATAATAAAGTTTCCACGATCTTATAGAATCACGTATTTAAATAGTAGAAACATCAAGGTAGAGCCGGGGATAGCGCACCAATGCACTAACAATACCATACGTTCTTAGTAAAGTTGACCCTCCCCGGATGGGTGGGTCAACTTACACTATGTTCTATTTTTGTGAGGGATCCTAAGTGTTAAATTTTACTCTTAATTCACCTGATGAATATGACTTTGTTTGCGCGCGATGTAACACTTTTGCTTATCAATAAAGAACACTATGAAACAGCTGTAGTGAACCTATGTATGTATGTATGTATTTATGCATGGATGGATGGATGGATGCATGCATGCATGTTTATGTGAACATGGTACCAACAAGTGCAGTGGAATGATAGAACTGATTTAGGGTTGGGTAAGACGATGCTTTATGGTATCTGTTACGTTTCTTTACTTTCTGACCGCAACGTCTGAGACAGCACTGATGCCATGATATATTGGCCCCAGTCAACGATCTATCCCTTAGATAAACATCAGTGACATGGAGAGGGGAGGTTCGGGTACACGATTAACTGTCAGGGTTGGTAAAAATATGTTGCTTAGGTCTGCGTATATGTGTGTATATGTGAGGTTAGCATTGACTGATGGAGGACTTCTCTGAAGCGTAGAGACTATTGTAGTAGTAGTAGAAAATTAAGGAAGTGGTCCCAGCACAGTTGCGGGCCAGAGGCTGCTGTATGTTTGTGATTGAATTCATTTCAAACAGTAGAGTGGCCTTTGTTCTGTTGTGGTCTTGGATATCTGTATATGTCGTTACATCATCACTCCAAATGTGTGTGTATTCGTACACGCATGCACACAAACATACGTGCATGCATGCATACATACAGACAAAAACAGACAGACATACAAATATGACGTTTAAATGCGGATGATGACTTTTGAATGCGGAATGATAAAGGGTAATGAAAGGTGTGAGGAAGCATCTGAATCCTCGATCCTATTTATATGAGATCAAGTCAGAGAGACAGAGAAAGAGACAGACAGACAGAGAAGTTCCTGGCTTTGGGTAAAAGAAAATACAGGCAGATCAGTTAGTTATGATTTTATTCGCCATTTTCCCGTCTCAGATTCACACAGTTTTTCTAAGTCCTGTGAAAGAACTCGAAAGGTTGAGCTTCCAACCAGGCCTTTCGCGATGCTCTTACAGCCAGGAACTTTTCAGCACTCACCCGTACATATGCATATATATATATATATATACACATATTTATGTATATAATATATACTATATATATATATACATATTTATGTATATATGATTATATTTCTAGCAGCTGGAAAATATAAATCACAACTAGAACCTTCTTTAATCAGAGGACCCAAACAAAAAAAGAAAGATATTCGAGCTGAACTACGTTACATACATTCACGAGACGAAATATCTTAAACACGATGTGTAAATGTTCAGCTGAAATATTTCATGATTCCAATCTTTATCTCATTGTGCACAGATAATCTACAGCAAAATGTATCGACAATCTCAGATTCAACCTCTGTTTGGAAATGTGAATTATAAATACAAGAAGAATATATTTTCATGTAAAAATTTACCCGATATTATAAATAATTCTCAGAATACAACACAGGGTACAATACATGAATATATTTCATGCAGGCATCGACCAAAGAGATCAATGAACGAAATGTTTGGAATAATATAAATTAATATTATGCTAATTAGTTCTAACTGAATTACAAAACAACTGAAGATGTATATGTAAAAAGAAAGATACAACTATAAATATATATATATATATATATCTATATATATATATATATAGATATATAATATATATATATATATATATTATATATATTTACATAGAGATAGAGAGGATAGATAGATAGATAGATAGATAGATAGATAGATAGATAGATAGATAGATAGATAGATAGATAGATAGATAGATAGATAGATAGATTAGATAGATAGATAGATAGATAGATGTAAATAAATAAATCTATATATAATATATATATATATATATGGGTTCGACAAAATAATGGAAACACCCTAAAATTTCAAACAGAATTATTTTAATATAGGGTAGAACAGCCTTTGGCAGTAATTACAGTTTGAATCTACGCGGTATGGACTCGTACAAAGTTTCAATTATTTCCAAAGGAATTTTTATCCATTCTTGAGCTAAAACAGTCTCCAGTTCTTGTAGTGATGATGATGGAGGATATCGACTCCTTACTTGTTTTCCTAAAATGCACCATAAATGTTCAATAATACTAAGATTTGAGGACTGTTGTGGCCAGATAAGTTGTTCAACTTCACTAGAATGTTCCTCGTGCCATTCAGTAATAACTTTAGCTTTGTGAATTGGTGCATTATCATTCTGAAAGACTGCGTTTCCCTCCGGAAACAGCTCCGCAACAATAGGATGAATTTGATCAGATTAAATGCTTAGACTTGACTATTAATTCTGCCATGAAGGGAAACCATTGGGCTAGCAGATATCTAAGATATAGCCCACCAGATCCTCCTCCATGTTTGACAATTGGAACAAGGCAGTCAGGGTCAAATGCTTCTTTTGGCTGTCTCTACACGTATACTCGGCCGGTGGTCGGAAATAAGATAAAGGATGACTCGTCCGAGCAAATAACATTCGTCCACTGCTCTAGGGACCAATTCTGTAGGTTTTTACTCCAGTCTAAATGCTTTGCAACATTTGCTTTTAAAAGTAGTGGTTTTCGATTGCAGCCATCCCATGAAATCCGACATTGTGCAGCTCCTGGCGAACAGTTTTTTGTGGAAACTGAGTTATCGAAGTGGTCATTAAGCTCTGCAGTACTTTTGGGAGCTGTACTTTTGTGATCCTTTCTAACAATTTGCGTAAGAGTCCGACAGTCCCTATTTGAAACTTTTGATTTTCTTCCGGGGTTTTGTTTCGACGAGGAGGCTTTTCCCTCTTTCTCAAAGGCTGTCATTACTTTCGAGACAGTACTTCTTGATAAATCAAACATTTCGAGCCTTGTGCCTATAAATAGAAAATATATATATATATATATTACATATATATATATATATATAATATATATATATATATATTATATATATAATATATATTATATATATATATATATATATATGATATATATATATATGTATATATATATATATATTATATTATATATATATATATATATACAGAGAGAGAGAAGGAGAGAGGCTCTTTGGACTAGCGGAGCATATCTCCGTCAAGTTTTAACGACACCCTATTTCTTCCTGCGTGGCGGACAAACAGATAGACAGAAAGAAAGAAAGAAAGAAAGAAAGAAAGAAAGAAAGAAATGACCCCAGCACAGGTCCCTTATTCATCGATTCCAACAAAAAAAAAATGAAGGGTAAAAGTTGACCTCGGATATATTTGAACTTAGAGGGCTAGAAACCGGAACAAGTAGCGGCCCTAGCAATTCAGCCAATGCATAGACTCGACTCTGTTGCAAAGGTAAGATTCCAGCTTGATGTTATTTTACTGTGGTTGATCTAAGTGTAAAGAGAATGGATTCTAAATCATAGACAGAGATGAAAGTGTGATATCTGGGTGAGAATGAGGTTAACAAGGTTTTATGGAATTTGAGAGTGGTCTATCGATTTGAGTGCCTAAAAGTTGAAGTTACTGAGGATTAAGTCAATACAGGTCATGCGATAATCGAATAAATATTGGTGACTGGAGAAGTTCAGAGAGTGTGATAAATATCAGATGAACTTAAAGAAGTGGGAAAGAGAGAGGCTTTAAAGGAGAGTAACTAGATCTTGTTAGTTAATGTGCAAGGAATAGAGATGAGTGATAGCGAGAAAGGATTTCAAATAAATGCAAACGATACCACCTTTCAGAAACAAGCTAGTATATAGAATAAAGCCTGGATATCAGAGATAGTAGAGATAAAGGCTGAGAGATTTTTGTGTGGTTTATATGATATTATGATATTATGAGGTTGTGAATAGGATCAATATTTTTCTGTGGTTCGCAAATATTGGTGTAAAGTGAGAATTGGCCAGCACATTGATTATCGATTTATGTACATTCTTAGTGCGTATTTTATTCTCTATCAGTCCTGGATAGATTGGCAGCGAAATAAAATAAGTACAAGTTGACGTACAACGATGAAATAAATAACATTTTTGAGACGCTGTGTCCGGTGCTTCACTGCTTCTTGCTCCTCGTGCTCTCGGTTTTAGGGGAAAATAATGGCTTTTTGCATTCATACAAACCCAAACTCTTTGCAGTGGGATATAATTGATTTCACTATTCCACTGGTACTTATTTATCGACCTCCGATAAACATAGGACGTGTAGGAATGAAACAAAATATCAACACAATATTCCCGAGGCTCTTCCAATTTCGCCGAACCAATAACCGTGTATCGATCAAAATAATAGGTACAGGTCTACAAAAATTATTAATGTAGTGGATTGCAATTTATTCAACTGGTACTAATTGTCTTGATATTTGGAGGATGAAAGGCAAACGTGACTCTGTACGACATTAGATCTCAAACAATAGAAAAGTAAAACTAATTTTGTTGTATTTCGGGACGGTCATTTATTTTCTTTTGCCAAATAAAAACAGGCCTTGCGACTTTAATAAAAGTGATTGTATTTACTGAGACAGCCGTAAAGTTGAAGGAACCATAGCTTTACGCTTATGTATTTGCTTTGCAAGATTCTTGTTATGAAATCGTGTGTGTAAACATATTGTTATATTTCGGGATGGTCATATCTTTTTTGTCAAATGAGCACATATATTATATATATATATTATATATATATTATATATATTATATATATATTATATATAGTATTGTTCTTATTTTAGTGCCCTTGACTTGAATAATATATTTCTTCACTATCCACAAGGCTAAACATAGAAGGGACAAACAAGGATAGACAAACGGTTAAGTCGATTACATAGACCCCAGTGCGAAACTGGTACTTTACTTATCGACCCCGAAAGAATGAAAGGCAAAGTCGACCTCGGCGGAATTTGAACTCAGAATGTAACGACAGACGAAATACCGCTAAGCATTCCGCCCGGTGCGCTAACGTGTCTGCCAGCTGAAGTGAAGAACGAGTATATTATCTATATATATATATATATATATATATTATATATATATATATATATTCTTTTACTTATTTCAGTCATTTGACTGCGGCCATGCTTGAGCACCGCCTTTAGTTGAGCAAAACGACCCCAGGTCTTATTCTTTGTAAGCCTAGTACTTATTCTATCGGTCTCTTTTGCTGAACCGCTTAGATATGGGGACGTAAACACACCACCATCGGTTGTCAAGCGATGTTGGGAGGACAAACACAGATATACAAACATATACACACACATACAAATATATACATATATACGACGGGCTTCTTTCAGTTTCCGTCTACCAAATCCACTCACAAGGCTTTGGTCGGTCCGAGGCTATAGTAGAAGACATTTGCCTAAGTTGCCGCGCAATGGGACTGAACTCGGAACCACGTGGTTCGTAAGCAAGCTACTTACCACACAGCCACTCCTACGCATATATATATATATATATATATATTATATATATATATATATATATATGTATATTGGTAAAAACAGTAAGATAACAAAAGAAAGAAAGAGACCTCAATATTATGTAAATAGAGGAAATTCTGAGTTTCGGATGCCGAAGTGGAAATCCACAACACCATCTCTTCGGTTATCTGGCCAGATAACCGAAGAGATGGTGTTGTGGATTTCCACTTCAGTATCCGAAACTCAGAATTTTATCTTGGCTATTGAATAATGGTAACATATTAATTTACAGATATATGTATATATATATATATATATATAATATTAATTAGAGACAAAACCACTATTATGCAAATCAAACAAAGAAAGACTTAATCCAATACATAAAAAATCTTATATAAATTAAATATAATTAAGATATCCACTACGATCGTTTCTTGTCACTTCTATTGACATTCATCAGGTGGTTTCAAGACCTAAAATATAATCAATATTTAGAATATTGTTATTTAGAATACTGCAGTGTGAATACGTTTATGTATGAATGATTGTATGTGTGTGTGTGTGTGTGAGTATGTATTATTAATGTGTAGAAATATTGTCTTTATGTATTTGTGTATGTATAAATATATACATGTGTGTGTGTATTTGTTTACGTATTTATATATGTTTATTACATGCAAATAGTATATAGAATATATATGTGTGTGTGTTTGTTTACGTAATTATATATGTTTATTACACATATATATAGTATATAGTATTTAATAATATTTTACTAAGAATGAGATATTTCTATAAGTTTGTGGTTGAGTATCTGCGGCTACTGGATGTTATATTTCCTCTGTGTTAGTATCATGCTGAGAGAATATGTTTATGAATGAGTGATTGTATGTGTGTGTGTGGGAGTATGAATAAGTAATGTGTAGAAGTATACGGCTACATTATAAATTTGTCTATATGTTTATGTGTATGTATAGATATATATATATGTGTGTGTGAGTTTGTGTATGTATTTAGATATGTTTATATACATACATGGATATATGTGCATGAGAATGTGTGTATATATATTTTTTATTTTTGTTTTTTGAAATTAGCGATTTCATCTTTAAATATGAGAATCTAAATATACTAGGTTTCATTATATACAATCGTTTATAGAGCTTATTTTAGTTCTTGATTATATATATTTTCATTGATAATTTTATATTTTATATATATTAGTCATTTCAAATTTATATCTTAAAAATATTGATTATATTTTAGGTCTTGAAACCACCTGATGAATGTCAATAGAAGTGACAAGAAACGATCGTAGTGGATATCTTAATTATATTTAATTTATATAAA
>NC_043006.1:102716542-102724042 GCF_006345805.1 Octopus sinensis | reverse complement strand
AATTTGTGGACGTGCATAAATTACATTCACGTACACACACGCACGCACACACACATCCTGCCTTTTATATAAATAGATATTCCGAGACACTCCAGATCACTGTCAGGACTACTGGAAAGGGAGACCGATGACTGTGCTGCTTAGATATCACAAGTGCGTGGGATCGAATAATATGCGAGCCCATTATTATTTATACTTTACGAAATAGACTATGCTTGAAAAGATGGTTAAATAGTCATAGCTGGAAAGCTTTTCGCCACTGGAACAAACTTTCCTTGTTTCACAGTTAGTCTTACGGTGAACTTGTATAATTTTTGCATCATTGCATAGTATAATCGGTATAAAAGAAGTAATATTAGTACTATCAAGACTTGGAACCGTGTTGTATAATTACAAACATTCAATCGTTAGCAATAGTAATGATTGTATGTGATACGCATTGTAGTAAAAAATATTGTTGTAGTTGTTTAGCGTGTATATAATTGATCAGTTTTCGGGAATTATTACATTGACATCAGGTGATACCAATTGCAAAATTAAATAATACTTTTTTTTACCTTTGTAGACACAGGACTGTAACAAAAAGGGATCTCCGCCCTGAAAGACTTAGTTGGCCAAATTAATTCCAGTATTTATTTTAAGTCCGGTGCTTATTCTACCCATGATGCTAAGTTACGGGGCTCAAAATTCCACTGGTCGTCAAGCGCTGAGAGACAAATACAAAAGCATACATACAAATGCGCAATCAAACGTACACACACACATGTCACATACATGCATACATACATATATACATACATATTTATATGTGTGTGTGTTGTTATATATATATATATAATATATATATATACACACACATATGTATATATATATATATATATATATATATATACATAAGTATGTATGCATGCGTACAGACATACAGGCGTACCTTTATACATAAATACATACATATATATACATACATACACACATACGTACGTGCGTACATACATACATACATACATACATACATACATACATACATACATATACGGTGCTGTCAGCATCGGATGTTCGTTCTGAACGCCTTCCTCTAGAAATATGCCGACGTCTCCAGCCTAAAACGACAACTGGTTTATTTCTCCAATAATTAATACGAGAAACATCTTTTACTCACCTGAACAGATTTTAAAATATACATCTACACCATGTGGAATCTCGCTAACACGATAATGGCTGAAACTAACCCCATCGCAGATGAAGTTCACAACGTCACGACCGATGAAAACAGAAGTTCGTCACTAGTAAGTTATTTAAGAAGACGTAAGTACTCTTCGCTTTTTACTTGGACTCACCAACTAAAGCAAGATTTACTTGGGTGCTATGAAAAGCCCGAGATGACCCTTCAATCGGAAACATGAAGTGGTTAAAACAATACTGGGACAAAGCTCATCCCAACTTAAACACCTTCAAGCCGAAACAGCTCCGACCACAAGCATCTTTTGTGAAAAAAAAAAAAAAACTTCGATTCTCCCCAAACACTGAGAATGGACCAAAATCTACCAGAAGCGGCGTAAAAATAATGTAAACGAACCACTGCTCCCGCCATCGCAAAATTCTCCAAATTTAGCTGACTCAGCTGCGAAGACTGCGGAATAAATTCAACTCAAAAACATTTTAAAATTACAATTCGCAAAAAAAATTTGGTACATTCTCGAAGCTTTCGTTGAGCAACAGACCATTCCCAACAAGGGTGAAGAAAAGTCCAACCGATCTAATTTTAAAGTTATCAACGATGTTGCTGGAGAGCACATGGAATCATGTGATGTTAATTACTGGAATATAAATACTCTTATTGACACAGCCATTATTACTCTACATGATCCCGTTACTTTCCTTCAAATATGTGGAAGAGTTTGAAATGATACCAAATGTAAATTTTAGGGACAATATTATCAAAAGAGCGTTGGACAAAACTCTGTACTACATTTCGTTACGTTCGAGGCTGCGTTATATATCATCCCTCATGTTGACTAGATCGATTCAATCACGTGACAGGATCTTTTGCTAAATACCTCTGTCCAAGCAGTGTTCATATCTATCATGGCTAAGTATTAAATATATATTTATTGTTTCGCTTAGCAGCCAGCAGGGGAATTAGCTCAAGTGGTAGAGCGCTCGCTTAGCATGTGAGAGGTACCGGGATCGATACCCGGATTCTCCATTTTTTATTATTTTGCGGCTACTTAATTTTGCAATTCCAGAAGGCTGGAAATAAAAATTGGCCTTGATGGGATTTGAATTCAGAAAATAAAAGAAAACGGAACAAATACTAAAAAGCATATTTATTCGACGCACTTACGATTCTGCCATTCCACTACTTTTTCATGCTGCAATAAAAAATAAAATAAAATAAAAAATTGTCTCATAATATTTTTATTTTATTTCATTTTTATTTTTATTTTTATTTATTTAATTTTTTTTTTTTGTCGGTGTTATTTCCTATTTGCTTCTATCTAGAAATCAAAGGAAATGACTACTATTCCCTTCAAAGTTAGCTTTTGTCACCAGGACATCAATGTTTTGAAACTGACCTATTTTCCTATTACATTTCAGACAGATTCAGTGCTGATTTGCTGAAACATAAATATTGTTATAGCAAATATTCTACTCAGTACCATAGATTTGCTTGTCAGTTGCGTGACCGTAACCAGTTCAGCATGTTCTTTAGTGGCTGACAATTTGTGCATTACTGATGATGATCAGTAGTAGGGGAGCATCATAGCCATGTGCTGAGAGAGATTCTTTCAACTTTGAATAAATGTAACAAAAGCAAAGTTTGAAGGAAATATTAGCCATTTTTCATACTTTCTAGGAGCAAGCTAATAGGAAATTACCCAAAAATCGTGTTACACAATGTAATTGTTTCTGATATAGGAACGAGACCTAAAATTTGGTCGAAAGGGATTCATCAATAAAATGACGTCAGTACTTGACAGGTACTTTATTTTTGTCGACTCCAGAAAGAATTTGAACTCGGGGCGTTAAGGGCCGGAAGAAAACAGCGTAATGAATTTTATCCGATGACCTAACGAGTATGTCAATTCACCCCTCTAACATCTCAACATGGAGAATACGAATATGATTCCCTTACCTTTTACTTGCTAAACGAGGGCTCTACTGATTTGGTTAACTCCCCAGCAATATTTTAATATAAATGTTTCCAATATTGACACAAAGAAACTAATTTTAAGAGGAGAGGGTAAGTTGGAACGATCGACTCGAGCACTTGACTAACTTTATTTTATCGACACCGAAAGGATAGAATGGAAAACTACTCTCAGCGGGATTTGAACTGAGAAAGAAAAAAGAACGGAACCAATATCACGAGGTATCTTGTCTGACAATAAAACGAGTGTGCCAATCCACAGCCGCAAAATAATAAAAAATGGAGAATCCGGGTATCGATCCCGGTACCTCTCACATGCTAAGCGAGCGCTCTACCACTTGAGCTAATTCCCCTGCTAGCCGCTAAGCGAAACAATAAATATATATTTAATACTTAGGCATGATAGATATGAACACTGCTTGGCCAGAGGTATTTAGCAATAAGTTCTTATTTCTGCTACCTTCAAGGAATGGAAAATAGCACTTGTCACATCCATGCCTTCCCTAAAGGCTTCGGCGAAATGAGTGAAATGTATTTATAATCGATGAACCTAACCTGGATCATAGAACAGGTTTTCTAGTGAGCGGTTACTAGCAGCACTTATTTTCGCTGTTTCGTCCCGGTCCATCCGACCCTACAATCAAAAGCATTTCAGCTGTGATCATACTGTCCACTAGCTATTCTTCTCAACTAAAGCCTACACTTGATCCTGTTTTTAAGGCTATGGTGTGATTTACAAAATACTTAACAGCTGTTATTAACCAGTAAGCGACTGCAGTCAGTTTGTTGTATTTTGTTGTGTCTTCAGGCGTTCTGAGTCAAAACTCCTACAATAGTTTGATTCACTTTTATCTTTCATTTCTCTAGAACCGACCAAAACTAGAAATTGTGGAGTGGATCCATTGACTATATCTGCTCTGCAAAAAGTACGACTTTGTTACACGTCAAAATTATGCAAAACTTAGCAAGGATTTCATTTTTTAAATATTATGAATTCATAAAAATCAACTGATGAGACTTCGTAGTAAAACAGGTCATAAGCAGGCATAACTGTTGTAGTTCAGGAATTCTCTTCACAACCGCAAATCCTTAGTCGTTGTTCTAAAATGAATATGACTTGGTAACATGTACCACGTTTTTCATTAACTCTTTTAGATGCCAGCAGACATAGACAAGACACTCTCTCGGTCCCAGTGGGACAGAAAGGTTATGACGGCTGGTGATGGGGAGATAGAGATGGAGACAGACACAGAGGCAGAGACAGAGGTGGCGAGAGCTGCACCAACACTCGGCTGTTTACACATTTGCAACTAAATAGACCGGAATAACGTGAAATGAAGAGAATAGAATGCACCGCCCAAATCTATGAGTATATTTGATCTTGAAGCAAAACTTTAACTACAAGATCGTGAGCAAACATGAGTGTGTGTGTATGTGTGTGCGTGTGTGTGTGCGTGCGCATATAGATAGATAGATAGATAGATAGATAGATAGATAGATAGATAGATAGATAGATAGATAGATAGATAGATAGATATGTGGTAAGAAACTTGCTTCCCAACCACATCATTCTGGGTTCAGTCCCACTGCGAGGCACCTTAGGCAAGTGTCTTCTACTCTAGCCGCGGGCTGACCAAAGCTTCGTGATTGGATCTGGAAGACGGAAACTGAAAGAAGCCCGTCGTATATATGTCTATATATATATTTATATATGTATTATTATATATTTATATATGTATTATATATGTATTAATGTGTGTATGTGTCCCACCATCGTTTGACAACTGGTGTTGGTGTGTTTATGTCCCCATAATGTAGTGGTTCGGCAAAAGACACCGATAGATAAAATAAGTACCCATCTTTAAAATACATAAGCAGTGGGGTCGACTCGTTCGATAAAAATTCTTCAAGTTAGGAACCCCCCCCCCCCAGCATGACCTTCCGTCTACCAAATCCTCTCAAGGATTTTGTCGGGCCAAGACTATAGTAGAAGACACTTGCCGAAGATGTCACGCAGTGGGACCGAACTCAAAACCATGTGGTTGGAAAGCAAACTTCTTACCACAGTTCGTGTGTATGTATGTGTGTGTATATATGTATATACATATATATATATATTATATATATATATAGTTATCCGTAATAATGAAGGGTGAAATTAATTAATTTGGAATAATTATCAATTACACCAAGTAGTCTTCGGCATGTAAAAGCCTCATTCGAGGAAAATTTAAGTAATACTAAGCAATAAAGGGTTTAGCAACGAATTGCCTTACCACATACCGAATTTAGAAATAGCAGTCAAAGAGTTATAGCTATTTCTCAGTAAAAACAGCAATTGCTGTTTTTACTGAGATCTCCCTTTTTAGTAGAAGAAATAGCTATAACTCTTTGACTGCTATTTCTAAATTCGGTATGTGGTAAGGCAATTCGTTGCTAAACCCTTTATTGCTTAGTATATATATATATATATATATATATATATATATATATAAAGTTCAATAAAATTTAGATTCAGATGAATATGGTACTTAAGTTAAAGGCACCAGAATTTAGTATGGTATTATCCATATAAATCAAATGGGGGTGATTATAATGAAACTAAGCAACAAGGATATCCAAGGTAGAGTAGTACAATTGTTTCATGCTACTTCATTTTATTAAACACCCTCTTCATAATGTTGGCAAATGAAATAGGGATAAGAATGTGCATTGTACGTTTAATTGGAAAATTTTATATGTGGCTGAAGATTGCTCGGCATTTTAAAACTGAAGTAATACTTACTGTGTTTAATAAAATGAAGTAGCATGAAACAATTGTATTACTCTACCTTAGATATCCTTGTTGCTTATTTTGATCATATACATATATGTGTGCACTCACACACATATGTGTATGTATGTATATATGTTTGTATGTATGTATGCATTTATGTATGTATGTGTGTGATGGCTGTCAGCTCCTTGCAGATCTTGACCTCTTCTGATCTTGACCTCTTCTTATTCATATAATTTCTCTTTCCTAGCGTGAGATCTTAAATGACATTTGTCCTGTAAGACGTTTGAAGAGCTGATCGCAAATCCTGCAGTATTGTCTAATTTCAGCATTGGTTCCGTTTTCTGCTTGTTCATTGTAAATGCTCAAGTGCCTCTTCAGTCCTCCACGTGACTTGCAGGTTTTTTGACAGACATAGTATTAAAACTGGTCATCTAGAATGAAATGCCAATCGTTCATATGTTCCTTGCTGGTGCAATCTCATACCAGCGTGAAATATGCATCATTTTGTCCACAAGGAACATTTAAAGAAGGAATATGAGAAACACACGCAATGCTATTGATATTAATCGAATTTTTAAGAAATTCTTCTTTCGTTTCAGCGTGCTTAACTCTATCAAGCTCAAAATCTTTAACACCCTTCTAAATCATTGCTCTCCGCCCTTCTTTATCTGCCGTAAATGATTCAAGACTAATTAAGACATTTCAAATTTGATTTTAAAGAAATTTTGCATCTTCGGTTTACTATTTTTTCTCTTTCCCAGCATACGATCACCATAAAGCTTTTGGTCAAGAATGGGCTCAACGCCCGTACGGATGCGATGGCCTGTCCATCGTAGCTGATTCTTAATAAGCATGGCTTGAATTGATGTGATCCTAGTTTCAGCAAGAACCGCAGTGTCAGGAATAAGTGAGGACCAGCTTATTCTGAGTATGTTGCGGAGGAATTA
Organism: Octopus sinensis; assembly: GCF_006345805.1. Lineage (NCBI taxonomy): Eukaryota > Metazoa > Mollusca > Cephalopoda > Octopoda > Octopodidae > Octopus > Octopus sinensis. Next base: position 102,717,165 of record NC_043006.1, on the reverse strand, counting down.
CTGGTGAAATCTTTCCAATATTTTTACATGAAACGTGTATATTTTCCAAATTTCAGAAGAATAGAACGGTGCAGAAACAACAAATGAGACGTATCCTATGATCATAGTGTTAGTTTTGACACATCTCTGAGACCAGACTTTAGGTCACCTCACCCTGCCTGTCTCAATCCTATCAAATATTGATTACTTAATTACCAAAACTACAATCTATATCTGGAATTATTTTTACAAATTATTATACACGAAGCGAAGAGACTCTATTTTATAGATATTTCAGCTTTACTAACTAAAAACCAAATTATCGTGGCTGGTTGGTGATGCGGTTAAGAGTGTGTTTATATCGAGTCAAAATGTGGTCTGTCGTTGTGACAGAAGTATAAGGGCCAAGATGAGTAATAAATATTGAAGTCAGAGCAGCAGTTAAAGCTTAATAAAGATGTCATTACATCCCCTTCAGAGATGAATATAGACCCCAAAGAAACCGGTAGACCGAGTCTATGTCCGTTATGGAGTAATGTGAAGTAACCAACCAGCCATATTAATAATATCTTGAATCAATTCACTGGATTTATGAATGCAACACGGCACTCAAGCAAAGTTGTATAGATAAAAAAATTCATATT
>NC_043006.1:102691542-102706542 GCF_006345805.1 Octopus sinensis | reverse complement strand
CTTCAGAACTAAAAAAGCCGACTTTTCAGACGGAAACAATGAAAATAGAAACTCGCCAAACTTTTTAAAACGCCAACGTAGAATCCGCAAATATTTTCTCTATTTTAAAAACTAACAGACAGACAGACAGATAGATAGATAGATAGATAGATAGATAGATAGATAGATAGATAGATAGATAGATAGATAGATAGATAGATAGATAGATAGATAGATAGATAGATAGAGAGAGAGAGAGAGATAGATAGAGAGAGAGATAGATAGAGAGAGAGATAGATAGATAGATAGATAGATAGATAGATAGATAGAGAGATAGATAGATAGATAGAGAGATAGATAGATAGATAGATAGATAGATAGATAGTTTATACACAATAATGATTTGGATGATATTTTAAAATCATATTTACGTTGATCTTTAAATATCTGAAACTCCTAACGACAGCCATGTGCCGACAGTTCTGCTATTCCAAGCAACCAATGATGTTACAGGACTTATCAGTTTTTCTTTTATTTCCTTTTTTTTTTTTATCAGGATTGGATTCTTATTTATAACACTTTTCAGAAGGATAAATCTAAAGTCACTGTTCTAAAGTTTCCGCTAAATAATGTATAAATATGTGATAATGTATAAACATGTGCGTGAGTGTGTATGTGTGTGTGTGTATGTATGTGTGTGAGTATGTGTGTGTATGTGTTTGTGCGTAGTTCAACTATATATAATACATGCATATATATTAATATTTTAGCTGTATAAATAAATATATATATATATATATATATTATATATATATATACATACATGCACACATACACATATGTTTCAATATTTAAACTATCATACACATACACACACGAACAGAAGTGTGTGTGTGTGTGTGCCCATCTTTTTTTAATGTATATGTTTGGACACTTAATGGTGCAGGAACTCTTTAATACTGTCTGTTCTTGTGTGACTATCTGCCTGCGTGTATATATGATCTTATGTAACATAGCTTTTATTATTTCTGATGTGCGTGTTTACGGGAACTTACGATTTTGTATATATACGTGAGGGTGTATAAGTAGTAGTGTGTGTGTGTGTGTATATGCGTGTGTGTGCGTATATGTATGCGTGTGTGTGTGTGTGAGTGTGTGTTGAAATATGATGATAGAAATTGGAGGTTGCCGCTTAATAATTGCTAAGTCAGCTGAATTGCGTGATAAATGCCAGCATTACGTAAGATATTGACTAACAAATGTCAACAGTGAACAATACAAGCTACCAAATATCTTCGTCCTACCTGCCCTACCTGCCAACGAAAATACAAAATGATGAGGAGGAGGTGGAGGAAGGCGCAAACGAGTTGGAGAAGCGGTGGCGTCGGCGGAGGAGAAGAAGAGGGAAGGAGGGAGGTTATGGGGAGGAGGAAGTGGAGTAGCAGCAGGAGGAGCAGGAGCAGGAGTGAGCGGAGGAAATGGCGGAATTAGATCAGCAGATGGACGATCCGGTAAAGTTGCCGGACAAAATACTTTGTGTTTTTTAGTGTTGGCAAATTCATTTATTTGGTTCGCGCGTTCAAATCCAGCGGTGTTTCGAGCAATTCGTACCTGTTTTTTAAAGTCTGGCATTTATGCACTCAGACACTTTTGCCAAAGCGTTCGGTTACGGGGACATAACCAAATCAACACCGATTATGTCAAGCGGTATGGAGAACAAACACAATGACGCACATATATATATATACATATATATATATGTATATGTATATAGGACAGACCTCTGCACAGTTTCCATCTACCAAATTTGCTCTCAAGGTATTGGTCAGCCCCGGGCTTTAGTAAAATATATTTATCCAAGATACCGCGCCATACGAGTGAATCCGACACAGACATGCCTAGACCTAAATTAACGCCATTCCCATGCTTGAAATCGCATCCGGGCTTCCTGGCTATGAGGCATACATACATACATACATACATACATACATACATACATACATACATACATACATACATGCATACATACATACATACATACATACATATATACATACATACATACATACATACATACATACATACATACATACATACATACATGTACATACATAAATACTAGAGATACTCAAAAGTAACCGGTAACGTACTATGTGGGACAAACCCGTTGCAGTTCAGACTTCCGCCGCTAGAAGCCACTTGATGCAACCCTCAGGCATCAGTCTGCCGACCGGCGTCCTCCCCTGCGGTCGTACTGCCACGTTGAACGTCTTTGTTTTGCAGGGCTTCTCCCCTGTTCGTCGGTTTTTGCGATGGTTGAAACGAAGGAACAGGGTGCTTCCGTGAAATTCTGTTTTCTGCTGGGGAAAACTGCAGCCGAACCAGTTGTCATACTTCAAACAGCTTAGAGGAACACTGCCAAAAGCAAAACACAAGTTTAAGAGTAGTTTTCAGGCTTTAGGAATGGTCATTTGTTGCTTGAAGACCATCCTCATTCAGGACGACCATCACCAATGGTAAGACACTGCTCCCATCGCTCTATGCATCTGTGAAGACATCGTCTGTAGAAGTCGGTAGGTTGCGTCTGGAGCCAAGACTTTACTTCAGAAATAAATTCTTCATCATCCGAAGAGTGCTTTCCCCTTCCAAAATGGCTTCATGGTTGCAAAGACGTACAAGTCAGATGGTGCGAGGTTGGGAGAGTAAGGAGGATGAAGAAGGATTTCATAGCTTCAGGGGTGTGCTTTCATCTCGGCAACATGCGCATTGTGAACTAAGGTGTTGTCTTGGAGGATGCGGACTCCTTTGGTCAGCATGCCATGCCTCTCTGCTTTGATGGCGTCCCACAATTTCTGCAACGGAAAAGCATAATATTCCTCATTAATCGTGGTGCCATTTGCCAGAATATCCATCATCGCTACTTCGCGCTGATCCCAAAAGACTGAGCATCACCTTGTCTGCTGAGGGTTGGACACGAGCCTTCTTTGGAGATAATGAGTTATCATGCTTCCATTGCTTCGACTGGACTTTTGTCTCAGGATCATAGTGATGGACCCATGTTTCATTCTGTGTGATAAGTCTACCGAAAAAGTCCTCTTCGTTTTCTTGGCACATTGCCAAAAGAGCCTGGAAGCAATTGACTCGTTCTTGCTTCTGAAAAGGTGTGCGCATCCGAGGATCCATCGTGCAGACAACTTCCACATGTGAAAATGGTCGTGAATGATTTTTTTCCACGGACCCCTAACTTATCTTCACTTCCTGCACTAGTTGCCGAATAGTAATATAGCTATTCTCCAAAATGACGGCTTTCATTTTATGGATGGCGTCGTCATCAATGGCGGAATGTGGTCGTCCAGCAATAGGAGCGGTTTTCACCGATGTCCTACTACATTTGAACGGACGATGCCAGTGCTTGACTACGTCTTATGACGGTGCATCATCACCACAAACGTCTTTCATTTTCATCAAAAGTTTCTTTTTGTGCACGACCTTTCAAGTATAAGAACCTGATCACTGATCTGCATTCAGCTGCCTCCATTATAACACTTTAGTCCACTTCAGCAGCCGTAATAAACAAACGAATACTAGTCGAAAGCAGCAATTTACAATGTGACATGTGGTGACATGTAGAGACGTATGATTATACCTGTACAAGTTCCGTTTCCTGCAATAACCCGGATGGAGGTTCAGGAGAAATCTTTAATGAACACCCCTCGTGAGTGTGTGTATATATATATATGTGTGTGTGTGTGTGTGTATGTGTGTGTGTGTGTATGTGTGTGTGTGTGTATGTATACACGTTAGTATCGAACAATAAAAATGAGTACTCAATGCCACATTGGTGAGTGAATATTCATTTGTGGATGGACAAGGCAACCATTGGTTTCATGAGAAGCGATCTTCACAATTTTTAAAGCGTACTACAAGGAAGTGTTAGTATCCGTCTCCATTCGGGACGAGAATGTGCGTATGTGTATGTGTGTATGTGTGTGTGAGTGAGTGAGTGATTGAGTGAGTGATTGAGTAAGTGAGTGAGTGAGTGAGTGAGTGAGTGAATGGGTGAGTGAGTGAATGGGTGAGTGAGTGAGTGAGTGAGTGAGTAAGTGAGTGAATGGGTGAGTGAGTGAATGGGTGAGTGAGTGAGTGAGTGAGTGAGTGAGTGAGTGAGTGATTGAGTAAGTGAGTGAGAGAGAGAGTGTGCGTGCGTGTGTGTGTGTATGTGTGTGTGAATGAGTGAGTGATTGAGTGATTGAGTAAGTGAGTGAATGGGTGATTGAGTGAGTGATTGAGTGTGTGAATGGGTGAGTGAGTGAGTGAGTGTGTGTGCGTGCGTGCGTGTGTGTGTGTGTGTGTGTGTGTTTGTGTGTGTGTGTGTGTGTGTGTGTGTGTGTGTGTGTGTGTGTGTGTGTGTGTGTGTTGTTTGTGTGTGAGTATTTGAACTTGTATGAAGGCATGAGTGTGTAAGTATCCACGACAGGCTTTCACAAGTTCTCCACCTTGGAAATTCTTTCACAAAGCATCGGTCGGTTCAAGCCTATAGTAGGAAGCATTTGTCCAAGGGGCTGAGGAGTGACATTGAAGGCGAAACCACTCGGTTCAACCACTTCTTAGCTATGCCTGCCACTCATTAGTACCGAATTATTCGTGCTTATATATGTATTTGCTTACTCTTAGAATGATAGGAACACAATTTGCTGCAAGTAATTACCTCTCTTAGAACTAGTTACGATGTCACGCTCTTTCACTGTGAATCATTATTCACGCACAAGCAGAATCGAAAACAAAACAAAATCGAAAAGAGAGCGCATTAGGTGTATTGATAATATCTTACATGATGTCAACGAATTTACAGACAAGTATTAAGCTAAGAAATTGCAAGTCCTGTCCTTCACAGCTTCGCTTCCGACTTGCAATCCGCAATCCCAATTGATTAAGATGTGGCTGAAAGATCGTTTGTTTGGCTTTTCGTTCGTTTCTTTCTTTTAGTTTCTTCTTTCTTTTCCTTTATATACATTTTTTCCCTGTTTGCTCTAGCACTCAGTTCAGAATAGGTTGAACCATGTTATAAACTGTTTCTAATAATGATATATCGATCGTTTGTCTGATATTGGAGTTTTAATTAAAGCCCCCATCGCAACTGTGGGTAGCGTTCTGGTTCATTTCCTGCGTCTGACACGTTCCATATCTGATCTGATGGCGGCTGGGTGTTATAGCTTAGTCACCTTTGTATTTGTGTATCTTGAAGGACAAACAACCATCTTTGCCGTATGCATAAGCGCGATATTAAATATACCAGCTTTTGTAAACAACCAAACAGTAATATATGCATGCATACTTATACATACATACATACGTACATACATGTAATACATATATACATGAGTGCATATATATATATATATATATATATATATATATATATATATATATGCACGCATATGAATATTATATATATGCACGCATACGAATATTATATATATATATATATATATATATATATATATGTATATATATATATATATACATACATACATAAATACGCACATACATACATAAGTGTATACATACGCACATATGAATATTATATATATACATGTATATATATATATATATATATATATATATATATATATATATATATATATGTGTTGTGTGTGTGTGTGTGTGTGTGTGTGTGTGTGTGTTGTTTGTGTGTGAGTATTTGAACTTGTATGAAGGCATGAGTGTGTAAGTATCCACGACAGGCTTTCACAAGTTCTCCACCTTGGAAATTCTTTCACAAAGCATCGGTCGGTTCAAGCCTATAGTAGGAAGCATTTGTCCAAGGGGCTGAGGAGTGACATTGAAGGCGAAACCACTCGGTTCAACCACTTCTTAGCTATGCCTGCCACTCATTAGTACCGAATTATTCGTGCTTATATATGTATTTGCTTACTCTTAGAATGATAGGAACACAATTTGCTGCAAGTAATTACCTCTCTTAGAACTAGTTACGATGTCACGCTCTTTCACTGTGAATCATTATTCACGCACAAGCAGAATCGAAAACAAAACAAAATCGAAAAGAGAGCGCATTAGGTGTATTGATAATATCTTACATGATGTCAACGAATTTACAGACAAGTATTAAGCTAAGAAATTGCAAGTCCTGTCCTTCACAGCTTCGCTTCCGACTTGCAATCCGCAATCCCAATTGATTAAGATGTGGCTGAAAGATCGTTTGTTTGGCTTTTCGTTCGTTCTTTCTTTTAGTTTCTTCTTTCTTTTCCTTTATATACATTTTTTCCCTGTTTGCTCTAGCACTCAGTTCAGAATAGGTTGAACCATGTATAAACTGTTTCTAATAATGATATATCGATCGTTTGTCTGATATTGGAGTTTTAATTAAAGCCCCCATCGCAACTGTGGGTAGCGTTCTGGTTCATTTCCTGCGTCTGACACGTTCCATATCTGATCTGATGGCGGCTGGGTGTTATAGCTTAGTCACCTTTGTATTTGTGTATCTTGAAGGACAAACAACCATCTTTGCCGTATGCATAAGCGCGATATTAAATATACCAGCTTTTGTAAACAACCAAACAGTAATATATGCATGCATACTTATACATACATACATACGTACATACATGTAATACATATATACATGAGTGCATATATATATATATATATATATATATATAATATATATATATGCACGCATATGAATATTATATATATGCACGCATACGAATATTATATATATATATATATATATTATATATATATATATGTATATATATATATATATACATACATACATAAATACGCACATACATACATAAGTGTATACATACGCACATATGAATATTATATATATACATGTATATATATATATATATATATATATATATATAATATATATATATATGTGTGTGTGTGTGTGCATATGCACATACATGCATATATACATACATAAGTACATACATATGTACATACATACATTCATATATACATATATTCATACAAGAGTGCATATATACGCACACATACGAATATATTAAATATATATATACACATACATATACATATATATACGTATACATTTATATGTATATATATACATATTTACGCACGCACATACATATACACATAAATACATACATGCATGCATGCATACATACATAATACATACATACATATGTACGTACATACACACATACATACATACATACATACATACATACATACATACATACATACATACATACATACATACATACATACATACATACATGCAAACATACATACATACATACATACATACATCGTATGGATTTCTTCATATAAATGAAATCGATACAATGTAAATAAAACACATCTTGGTTCCGTTGTGCAGTTTCTTAATTGATTCTTGATAATAAAAGTTGCTAGAAAGTGATGAGCTGTCAAAGATCTTATCGCACTGAACAAAATGTTATGTAATATTTCTTCCGCTTTTACGTTCTGAGTTCAAAATTCCACCGAAGTCGACTTTGCCTATTATACTTTCGGGTCGATGAAATAAGTACCAAACGACTAGCCCCTTCTTCCAAATTTCAGACCGTCTGCTTTTAGTGGAAATTATTGATGTTGTCTCCGTCGCAGTCGTCTGCGGCGGCAGCGGCTCGGTTGCAGCGGCTCGGCAGCAGCGGCTCGGCGGCGGCGCGAGCAAGATGGTTAACAGCATTTCGTCCATCTTCACATTCTGAGTTCATATTCCGCTGAGGTCCATTTTGCCTTTCATTCTTTCTGGGATAAATACCAGTTAAGAATTGGGGTCGATGTAATTGACTTAACCCTTTTTTCTAAAATTACTAGCCTTGTGCCAAAATTTGAAACCCTTACTATCATCATCATCATTTGTTGTTGTTATTATTATTATCATTATTATTGAGTGAAAGAGCAGTGCATACCATCAAAGTGACACTGGGGTAAAATATACGAAGCCCAATATACCCATCATGACTACCCGTCTGATAAAGGCACACCAGGCACATGCATCACAACCATATGTGCGCGACATATCAAGATAAACAGCACATGACCTTGCAGGTGGGGCCCAGTTAGAATTTTCTTCAGGTTGAGTAGCCCATCCCGCTCAAAAGGTCCCTGAATAAGGGTTGTTTAAGAATGTTGAAAGAACCACCCATGTTTCCAGAGGTGAATTATTCAAACCCCAAAGAATCCCTCTCAACACATGGCTATGACGCTCCCCCACTACTTCTGCTCGTGATCAGAGATGCACATATCGTCAGCCACTAAGAGACATGCTCAACTGGTTAAGGTCAAACAACTGACAAGCAAATCTGTGGTATTGAGCAGAATATTTGCTGTAGCCCATCTTTTATACCAAGACAAAACAATGTACATGATAACACTTCCAATCAGTTAGGATCAGAAGCCATGAGAGCCACTGCCTGGTACTGCATCAGGGCATTTATTATTATTATTATTATTATTATTATTATTATTATATTATTATTATTATTATTATTATTATTATTATTATTATTATTAACCACCAAGACCCTAACCCTTCACTTAAATGTTGTTCTCAGCATTTTTCTGTAAATTGGAGGACAGCACTAATTGAGTAAGGCTTGTACCATTGGTAGTCAGGGTGACCCTGCACTTTCAGGGTTCCTTGACTGGTGCAAACTAGAGGCTCTCCAATATCATCCGTGTTTTTATATATTTTTATATACCATGTATACTTCTATCCCATTTCGCCGCCTCGCCTTTTTTTCTTCGTCTTTCTTCTACACAAATAGCATACTGTCCGTGTAATGTCCACTCATCTGATGCTCCTCTAACATATATATAAGATATCATCATCAGCAGCAGCAGCCTCATCATCATCATCATCATCATCATCATTATCATTATTATGATTGTTGTTGTTATTATTATTATTATTATTATTATTATTATTATTATTATTATTATTATTATTATTATTATTACGACAGTCAGTATCACTTCCAGCGACATATTGAGTAACAATATAGTTAGACCATTGAATATATTAAATTTTGAGAAGGGGGATTAGAATGTGAGAGAACAAGGCTGTAATGCCAGTGTAGTCTTATCTCAAGGCGCTTAAAAAACCCTAGAAGCATGAACTATAATAGGAGTAAGACGCAAGCGTGTTAAAGGGCCAACATGATGCATAAGTGGGGAAGTACCTCAAAAAAGGTCTGAATGCAGAAGATCATCAGCTGATCGAAGATTTGCGTCAGAGAGTGAGGTAATCAGTCACGCAATCAATCCCATGGAAAAGTAGGGGTTTACTCATCCTTTCTTTGATGAGCAGCTATGTAGTGAAGGCGAAAGTTGTGAATGTGCCACCAGCGATAAACTCATGGCGACAGTTGGCGGCCGTCCTACGAAGCAGAGAGGCTGAAGGGAGCATCATCTAAATACGAAATAATGGATGATTAGAGTTCATAAGGCAAACAAATGAAAAGAAAATGGAGAAAATCACAACTTTGGTCAACCTATAAAATGGCACTCATCCATTTGAATTGGTGGAGGCAAAAGGCCCAGATATCACTCATATGACGACAGCAACCACCTAAGGGTTTTTTGTCCAAAACAGCAAAAAGAAGAAAGAAAACGAGCACCCCTACTGTTCTTACTACAACAATGAAAAGGATAGTGAAAAAGCAGCAATAGTAGCCACAACAACAGAAGCAGGGACAACTGTAGGCATAGCAACAATTGCTTTAGAAACAACACCAAGAGCACCACTCCCAACAACAGAAACAAAACCTAACAGAACAGATCCTGGCTCCAAACACCTCTAAATTACCTCCGAGTTTTAGCGTATTCCCAACAACACGCTATCGAACATATACACATGCGGCAAAACAAGACACTCTTTTCCTCCATATGATTCCGGGAACTCATGATGTGATGGAAAGGGAAATGCAAACAGAAATTAAAAGATTTACTGCAAGCAGTAAACCAGGAGAATTGATGAAGCGGAAGTTTTACCTTTGATGAACCAGTCAACCATATCATCACTACCGAATTCACCGCTCCAACTACAACACATGAAGTTAAACTCGACACCTGCATTAACAATAGGAAAACACACAAACACAACAATTACAGAACAAAGGGGTAGAAAGGGCTCCTTAGCCGTAGTGAAGGCAATCTGTCTAGGGAGATAACCTTACAATAAATCACTCGGTCCGTAGCTTAGAAATACTGGGTTGACGTCCAGCGGGAACAGCTTTGTTTCATGGAGGAGGAAAGATCTTCTTTAGTGCTTGGTTGTACAATGCTTTCCAATGTGTGTAGTAGTGGCGCGCACACATTGTTAGCCATTTGAAAAGACTATGAAAGTCTCAACCACGGTCGAACAATGACGATGATGACAGAACAAAAAGTCAGGTTTTTTGCATGAATTGGCCACGTAGCTCCCTTTCTCTCCATTTGTTTATTCTGTTGTTTGTCCTTTTCCCTTTGAATTTTCTTACTTATTCCAGTCACTTTTTGGGTATCTCTGGCTGCTGATAGTATTATTTGTTTACTCTGTACAACATAATTTTTCAGAGCTAGTATCGCAGTATCAACAGTGTCTTCTGCGTTTAGTAATATTCTGCCACCTTTCTTTCTTGGTAAGCAAAGTCAGTTGTGTATTGTAAGAAGCTTTCTAGTGTTTCTATCCAAATTCCGTCGCTTGACCTTTGTCTATTTCAGAGTATCTTTATACGGGCACAGTCCATGTATCCGTGGCATTAATGATATTTCCTCCATTTAATTTTGTTTCGTACATCTTCCTAATTCTACTTTTTAGTGCCTATAGCAGAAAGGATTATTATTATTATTATTATTATTATTATTATTATTATTATTATTATTATTATTATTATTATTATTATATTATTATTATTATTATTCAGTAGTTTTATTTTTATAGCGTGCTTTCACTTCACTACCGAGCGCAGCTCTGTGTGCCTTGGGTATGTGCTGTGATTTGTTGTGATGCTCTGATGGTTATTGTATGGAAAGTGTTCTGCGTAGGATGTGTGCAGTGCCTAGTAGTGCAATTTTCTGTATGTTATATGTGTTTGTAAGTCCTGGTGTTTTTGTTATGTATTTGTCTCAATATTTTTATTAATAATAATGATAATGATAAATATAATAATAATAATAATAACAATAATAATAATAATAATAATAATAATATTGTTATTATTATTATTATTATTATTATTATTATTATTATATTATTATTATTATTATTATTATTATTATTATTATTATTATTATTATTATTATCATCATTATTGAGTGAGTGAGCAGTGCACGCTATCAAAGTGACAGTGGGATAAAATATACCAAGCCCAGTATACCCATCATGACTACCGGTCTGATAAGGGTACACAAGGCACATGGCGCATACATCACAACCATATGTGCGCGACATGGTGATCTCATATCAAGATAAACAGCATATGACCTTGCAGGTGGAGCCCAGTTGGAATTTTCTTCACGCTGAGTTGCCCATCCCGCTCAAAAGCTCCCTAAGTAAGGATTGTTTCAGGATGTTGAAAGAACCACCCATGTTTCCAAAGTGAATTATCCAAACCTCCTAGAATTCCTTTCAACACACAGCTATGATGCTCCCCCATTACTGCTGCTCGTGATCAGAGATGCACATATCGTCAGCCACTAAGGGACATGCTCAACTGGTTATGGTCAAACAACTGACAAGCAAATCTGTGGTATTGAGCAGAATATTTGCTGTAGCCCGTTTTTTTATACCAAGACAAAACAATGTACATGATAACACTTCCAATCAGTTAAGATCAGAAGCCATGAGAGCCACTGTCTGGTACTGCATCAGGGCATTATTATTATTATTATTATTAAAGGAGGTCGGCGAGGCAATCTTCACTATGGATTCAGCTGATAGCCGGATCCGTCCTATACGCGACAGTAGCTGTTCGACATAAACCCATAGTTCAGCAATACTCGGACACTGAACGAGGGCGTGCAGAACGGTTTCGCCGTCCTGGCAACACCTCGGGCAGGTCCGGTTGACGGCACTTCCGTGCCGGTAGAGTTTATCTCGAACAGGCAGAGTCCCTCGGTAACACTGCCAGGCGAGCGACCTCTGGAAATTATCCATTGGTCCCGGCCCGAAAATCCTTCCGAACAGACTGCTCAGCTCGTTATCGTCAACGCCTAGAGTTTCCCCGAGTACGTCGTCGCACTTTTCTTCCACTAAACCTCTATAGAACGTTAGAGTGGAACTACTACCGATCGCATTGCCCGCCCAGCGGAGGGCGGGGAGAGCTTGACGGCACTCGAGGTGCCAAGCGCCCTTTCTCGGTCTGCGTTTGATCCAGGTCTGCAACTCTTCGTTGTTAAACTGCTTTTTTTACTCTTTGTAACCTTTCGTCCCGTTTTGTCCCTTTTTGTTATAATTAATTTCCGTCATCCCTTGTGGCCAATAAAAGAATTAATTATTATTATTATTATTATTAATTATTATCATTATTATTATATTATTATTATTATTATTATTATTATTATTATTATTATTATTATTATTATCCCGCCGAGGTCGACTTTACCTTTCATTCTTTCGGTGGCGATAAAATAAGTACCAGTTGAACACTGGGTTCGATGTAATAGACTAACCCATTTCCTGAAATTGCTGGCCTCGTGCCAGAATTTGAATCGTTAGAGCGTCGGGAATATGCCTTACTGCATTTGTTCCTATTATTTACGTTCTGTGTTCAAATCCCACCGAAGTAAACTTTGTCTTTCATCTTTTCGGAGCCGATAAAATAATGTAACAGTCAAGTACTGGAGTCTATGGTTTCGACAACCACCTCCCCTCAAAATTATTGGCCTTGCGCTTAAAACAAAAGACCAGTAGTGGTGGTGGTGGTGGTGATGTTGGTTTTAGTAGTAGTAGTAGTAGTAGTAGTAGTAGTAGTAGTAGTATTAGTAGTAGTAGTAGTAGTAGTAGTAGCAGCAGTAATAGTAGTAGTAGTAGTAGCAGTCATCATCATCATCATTGTTCGACCGTGGTCGAGACAATGGAATTTACTATGTTACGCCAGACTTCACGGTCCATCATAGCATTACGGAGGTCCTGTTGCTGGATGCCTGTATCCCTGGAGATTACATCAGAGTAGGAGAGGTAGTAGCAGTAGTAGCAGTAGTAGTAGTAGAAGTAGTAGTAGTAGAAGTAGTAGATTTTGTTGTTCTTGTTCTTGTTATTATTGCTCCTGTTTGTTGCTACTGTTGTTTTCACTGCCCACCCGAGCGATGGTCTGTGTATCTTAGGGACTTACGGGATTTTTCTTTCCTTTTTTGCCTTTTGTAATGTATTGGATGCATTCAAATTAGGATGTGTGCAGTGCCTGGTTGTTCTACTCTGGCTGAGTCCTGCAGTTTAGGTTATATATTTGTCTTATTTGAAAGGAACCGTTTTCTTTGAAAGGGAGCTGGTATCTATGAAGGAGAAAATGATATCTACGAAGGGAACTAGCATCTAAGAAAGCGAACGGTTATCTGTCGAAATAAACTTGTATCTATGAAATTAAAATTACATGTAACACCACGGAAACATATGCTAACTGAGAAAAGCAAATCCCAGTTAAATAGTCTGAGGCACCGAAAACTATTAAATACTGATGATTGTGCTTGAGATATGAGCAGCAAACTAGTGAAACAATTATTAATAAACAGTACATATACAGTATATATACATTTTGTATCTCTGCCGTAATGCTTCATTTCCACACACGCCAGCTGAATTCAATTCGTCCCCAGTCGAAAGACACCTGTTGTTATAATTATTATTATTTTTATTGTATTTTGTATTTATATTCGTGTAACATCGTCTGTTTTTCCGTCCTTGTTTTCGGATACATTCGATGCTTTCTTCCAAGGAATCTAATGCTCTTAGCTTAGTTTTTCCTTGGGGCTGACCAGATTGGAGTAATCTCTAGATTAATCAGCCGAAATTGCGAGGATCATCCAGTTCTTGACTGAGGATAAAAAGCTTCGAATGACCCGTCCTTGTTTTTTTTGTATCGTCTATCTGGATGTTTTGTTGTCCCTTTTTGTATCGTCTAGTTGTCCAGATGTTCTTGTCCAATTTTGTATTTTATATATATATATACATATATATATCCTTTAGGTTCGTTTACGGGAAACGTTTTGAATATGCATATTCTATTACACCGGCTACAGCCTGAAGGTACCAAATGGCAATACCAGTTTTTGGGAGTTGCACCGAACTGTGCCAGTATAATAATAATAATAATAATAATAATAATAATAATAATATAATAATAATATAATAATAATAATCCATAGATATAATCTATAAATATTTCAATGCATCACTACGCGCGTTTCCACAAATCTCATGTTTCTAAAGACCGTAGTCCATATTCCTGGGATGATTACAGTACAGCCCGTATTATCCATAGACATGCTCATGAATACGTCCACACAGTTTCTGTCTACCAAAACAGAATATTCATGTTATTACACGGATAATCCAGATAATCCAATGTTTGCAAGCGTATCGGTGATAGAGCATGAATAAATAGAACATGACAAAGGAACAAATTGTGGAATAATATCAGTAAATCATACCACAGTTTGATCTTTTGTCATGTAATAATTATACACACACACACACTCACACATACATACATACATACATACATACATACATACATACATACATACATACATACATACATACATACATACATACATACACATACGCAGGATACGACGAAGGAAAATGCTCAGGGACATCTGCTGCATTAAAAAACATGTAGTGAAGTGGACACTGCATAAATTATGTAATGATTTTATATGTAGGCGTGTATAGTTATGTATGCCCACGCACACAGACATACACACACAGACACACTCACACACACATACACACACACACACACACACACACACACGAACACGCACACACACCACCTTGGACCAAGTACACAACCAATA
>NC_043006.1:102673935-102691442 GCF_006345805.1 Octopus sinensis | reverse complement strand
AACTACTAGTTTACGAGGACGTAAACACACCAACACCGGTTGTCGAGTGGTGATGGGGAACAAACACAGTCACATACACATAGATACATATGCATATATATACGACGGGCTTCCTTCAGTTTTCCATCCTTTGCCGAACTCTACCATTTCCCTCTAGTTAACTCTTTCATATCGTCTCTGATGAAGGATTAACGCTAATATCCTTGAAACAGCTCTAAGACTACTTTTCTCTTTAGAAATATCCTAGAAATTCCACACAGCCTTAGTTTTGTTGTCTCATTTTATTTAACACTAGCAGTATCGCCCGGCGTTGCTCGGGTTTGTAAGGGAAATAACTATATAAGCATTTTTAGAGAGTTATAGCCAAAAAATAGCAAAAATATGCATTAGAAATGGGAAAAAAAAGTGATGATAAATTTTTTTTTTAATCGCTGACTCATCGTAGACATTTTTAGAGAGTTACTTCCCTTTATATAGCGAAAAGCGAAAAAATGCATTTATTTAAATGGAAAAAAATGATGGTAAATTTTTTTTTTAATCGTAGACTCATCGTAGACGCGCGCTAATACCCAGAAGGGCTCGATATAAATCACGACTATAAGATACCCGCTTTTGGTTAAACTGCACCGCAAAATGTGGGAGTAGTTAGGAAACTAAATCGTAGGAGACAGACACACAACTTCACTTTTATATATAAAGATATACATGCTCACACAAGACCCGCATTAGACTTCTCACTCCTATTATTATCGAACTGAGAGTCTAACTACGATCCTCCCGTAGCATTTACACAGCCTTACCCGCCATCTTGGGTCGTCTGGATACCAATAGCTCTCATATATATATATATATACATGTGTGCGTGTGTATGTGTGTGTGTGTGTGTGTGTGTGTGTGTGTGTGTGTGTGTGTGTGTGTGTGTGTGTGTGTATGTATGTATGTATACACTCAGTTCTCTTTTTGCAAGGGGGATAGGTTCCAGAGACTACCGTGCAAAATAAAACCGTAAAAATATATACAGTGCACATATGAAAATTAGAGATAGGTTGCATTCAAATATATTTGATAAAAATTGCTGATTTTCATATACAAATAAATTGAATTTTTTTATACATATATATATACATGTGTGTGTGTGTGTGTGTGTGGTGTGTGTGTGTGTGTGTGTGTGTGTGTATCATAATTATTCAGTCATTTAGTGTCACTACTAGACTGTAAACGTGCTCGCTTTCCGTTGTTTCACGGTGGTGCAAAATCACTCTCGTCGCTGGAAATATTTAATGGTGATACATCTTCATGAACATCTTGACTAAAATTAACATCTTGCGTTTCTTTTGTTTCACTGGTTTTGAATACGAATTCGGTTATCAGACGCTGTGATCTTGTTTTTGTTTGTTCTTTATATGATTCTTCATAACTTGCCATAATCATTTTCCAATCACGTTGGAATTGCACGGATCGTTCAACAATTGTTATCATTTGTAAGAAAATGATTTCCAAGTCTATTGGCTTTTCGGAAGTCTTCCAGAATTGAACTTGCAGATAGTGGAACCACTTCTTCATCAGCACTACTACAAACTAACGTGGAATCATACGTTCGTTGTTTGTTCCTTCTCGATCCACGCCTGGTTCATAAGGGCCGGTTTTTTCGGTTTCCTTGGCGTATAAGTTCCTCACGTGGACGGGACGCCGATCCGTCACAGGTGAGCTGCAAGATGCAGGAGGAAAGAGTGAGAGAAAGTTGTGGCGAAAGAGTCAGCAGAAGTTCGCCATTACCTTCTGCTGGAGCCACGTGGAGCTTAGGTGTTTCGCTCATAAACACATACATCGCCCGGTCTGAGATTCGAACCCGCGATCCCTCGACCGCGAGTCCGCTGCTCTAACCACTAGGCCATGTGCCTCCACTTTAATCATATACATTCTCTGAAATACTCTCTATAATTTGTTCTTCATTAGGGGCTTCGTTAATTGTTAATCCTGCAATATTTTCAATTGTTAATTCTTTGCCAATCTTATGTGACAAAGTGATGATATCAGAATGTAATTCGTTCGTATTTAGATGCGAGATTTTAGACTTTACACATTCTGGCCAAAGTGATCTCCAGCATGCATTTAGGGTGGATGGCTTTAATCTGGATAAAGCCAGGACAGCATACTTAACACAATTAATTATAGTAAATTTTTTCCATGCTTGAATGAGTGAAAGTGAATCCTTTTCCTAGTTCATCTGTAATATATTCAAATGTTCACTGGATATAATATGATTTGAATATTGAAATTATACCCTGATCAAGCAGTTGAATCAACGATATTGTATTAGGTGGCAAGAATACGACTTTTACATTCGGGTGTATCAAATCTGGATGACCGGGTGCATTGTCTATAAGTAAAAAGACTTTAAACTCAAGACCTTTACCTTCTATATATCTTCTTACTTCAGGAAGAAGATATATGGAAGAAGCAGTTGTTAAACCATTCAGTAAATATTTCTACCGTCACCCATGATTTTTTATTGGCTTTCCAATGAACTGGTAATTTACATAATTCTACGCCTTTCATTGCACGCGGGTGAACTGATCGATTAATTAATAACTGTTTTAACAAACAATTTCCTGAAGCGTTGCTATATAAGAAGGAAAGTTACACGGTCTTTATCTGCCTTAAAACCATTGGAACTTTTCTCTGATTTTGCTAAATAAGTTTTATTTGGCATTTTTTTCACCTGCGTTGAAAACTTGGTCTGAAACCTAACTGCCTTCTTCAATTATTTTGGCTAGTATTGGAAGAAAATCTTCAGCAGCAGTCTTATCTTCCGATGAAATTTCACCTCTCATTTTTATATTATGCAGTGCATGTCTTTCGAAGAATTTTGTAAGCCATCCCGTACTTGCTGCAAATTCATTCTCCTTTTTATTACTAGATAGATGTAACGCACTTGACGACTGCGTGTCATTAATCTTCTTGTAAAATCGTAATGCCATCTGTTTTATGCTTTTACGATCTACTGGTATCCTTTTTTTTATTGTTTTCTATCCATATTATTAAAACTTCCTCCGTTTTTACTAGAATCATGTTTCTTGTATATGACGACGACTTGGCAGATAATTTTGTTCCAGAAGCTACAGATCCACTAATGGCAGCATCCTTCATTTTGATCGTTCTTATCGTAGCTTTGTTCAGGCAGAAAGCTCTACCCAAGGAAGTTCCACTTTCGCCCTTACGAAGACGATCCAAAACATTGATCTTGGTCTCCAAACAAATTAATGCTCTTTCATTTTTCTTAGATGTATCAACCGACATTTTGGGGTAGGTTATCACTCCCACGATCGCAAATAAAAATACAGCAGAGGATGAAACACGCAACACATCTTTCGTATTAGACCCGATGCTAACGACAGCCGCCGCGCGCCGTTTGATGGAGCGGTTATACGCAGCCAGAGATATGGACATTGCATAGGTCCCGCACACACCAGCGAGTGAGGGATCGCTATACGGAAAAAATAGATTGGATTCTATTTTACTTCGCTAAATTGTTACTTAATCATGTTACATAGAGTCTCGGCATTTTGTAAATTATAATTGATTGATGTTACTTAATTGTTTAGTTGCCACTTGCAATAAATTCGGTGGTCACACAAGGACAGATGTTTAAACCGTGTTAAAGTAAAAAATAATAAGAAAGTGCAAAACTGTTATATCGCAATACTACACAGTGGCTGTGTGAGCTACGCAATGTTCGTCGCCACTGTTATATCGCAATACTTCAGTAAGTGATGGATACTATGCTAGCAGATTGTAAGTTCGCGGTCCCATACTTGGATGACATATTGATCAAAAGTGAATCAAGGGACCAACATATTGAACATATAGAAGACGTTTTCAACCGAATATGTGATTACGGGTTCAAAGTAAGGGAGGATAAATGTGAATTTTTCTTGATAAAAATAAAGTACGGGCGAAAACCGGACCCTTCTAGGATCGACGCGATAAAAAAAAGGCCTGCTTCCACTAACAAAACAACATTACAAGCACTTTTAGGTTTGGTAAGTTATTACCAGTTGTACATAGCTAAAATGTATGAGCAAAGAGTTCCGTTTAATAAGTTGCTAAAGAAGGACTCGAAATGGAGCTGGACAAACGAATGTCAGAAATCATTCGAGGAATTAAAAAAGCAGTTAACGTCAGAGTTATCATTAACTGATTTCGACCCAAATCTGAAAATAATTGTGTCATCGGATGCCAGTGAATATGGTATAGGAGCTGTGATATTGCATAAATTTAATGATGGTAAAATCAATGCTATTGCACATGAATCGAGAGTTGAGTGAAGTAGAAGTCATCCGAACGTGCGACATAAAAACAATAATCGGCTCTTTTTGTTGGACTGTGTTATTTCAAAACCGTGCAAAAAGGGAATTGAGTATATATAATTGATAATAATAATATTAGGGGGTAAATCCAAACTTACAGGGAAAAATTAGATTTAGGATTAAATCTACTTTTATAGTATAAATATATATATATTAAATTAGACATAAAACCACTATTAGGCAAATCAAACAGTGAAAATCATAAACCAATACATAGAAATAAAATTAATTAATAAAAATATATAAAATATAAAATTCAAAATTAAAATATTTAAATTTAAAGTTAAAATTTAAAAAATTATTAAAATTAATAATTAATACTTATAAATTTATTTATATATATATATTATTATTATTATATTATTATTATTATTATTGTTATTATTATTATTATTATTATTATTTTATTATTATTATTATTATTATTATTATTATTATTATTATTATTATTTTTATAAATAAATATAACTATCAAAAAGTATTAAAAGTTTAATATAAGATAAAGAGTAAAACCACTTTAAAGTTAAATAATTTAAATTTTGAATTTTATATTTTATATATTTTTATTAATTAATTTTATTTCTATGTATTGGTTTATGATTTTTACTGTTTGATTTGCCTAATAGTGGTTTTATCTCTAATTTAATATATAAATATATGTGTGTGGTGTGTGTGTGTGTGTGTGTGTGTGTGTGTGTGTGTATAAATTGGCACACTGTCGGTTACGACGACGAGGGTTCCAGTTGATCTGATCAACAGAACAGACTGTTCGTGAAATTAACGTGCAAGTGGCTGAGAACTCCACAGACACATGTACCTTTAACGTAGTTCCTGGGGAGATTCAGCGTGACACAGATTGTAACAAGGCTGACTCTTTGAAATACAGGTACAACTCATTTTTGCCAGCTGAGTGGACTGGAGCAACGTGAAATAAAGTATATTACTCAAGGACACAAAGCGTCGCCGGGAATTGAACTCACTACCTTATGATCGCGAGTCGAATACCCTAACCATTAGGCTACGCGCCTACATATATATATATATTATATAGTGTGTGTGAGTGTGTGTGTATGTGTGTGTGTCTGTAAGTATATATATATTGTGTGTGTATGAGTGTGTGTGTGTACGTGTGTGTGTATATGTGTTTGTTAATACCAATTTGACTCAACTTCATATGACTCTAAGATTCGTGGATTCGTGGGACGGACTCATCTCATCAGATATGTGAAGAAGAGTCTCTCTCTATCATCACACCAAAAATTATTACTTCATATAAACTTAAAATCAAACTGTTGGCGAAAAATATAAGTATAATAGTTTCAGCCAAGTAAACTGAGTACCATTTACTATAATTTGACTACTCACCCGTATCTGCATCTGGGTGTATATATGTATGTGTGTGTACGTATTTAATACACATATAATATGCAGTTATAGATTCAACATCCTCATGTATGCATTCAAAAAACTCAGTTATTGATGTATTTCATTAAGTTACATTGAACGTAACTTAGGATGAGTTAAATGTCAGAACCCCAAACTATCAATGGTTATTTAATATGTTAACTATTATATCTACATGTTCCGCATAGAAACAGCAACTGTTTTCCAACTTGCCATTGTTTAGTATGTATGTATGTATGTATGTATGTATGTATGTATGTATGTATGTATGTATGTACGTATGTATGTATGTGTGTATGTATGTATGTGTGTATGTATGTATGTGTGTATGTATGTATGTGTGTATGTATGTATGTATGTATGTACGTATGTATGTGTGTATGTATGTATGTGTGTATGTATGTGTGTATGTATGTATGTATGTGTGTGTGTATGTATGTATGTATGTATGCATGTATGTGTGTATGTATATATGTGTGTGTGTGTGTGGTGGTGTGTGTGTATCATGACTTATATCTGAGAACAAGAAATCAATACCTCATTATGTTTATTATACCTTATATTTTGCTTACTATGACAATAATATATGTAGATATACGTGTGTGTATGCGAATGTGTATATAGATATATATACATACACACCACAAACAGCTTATTTTATATATATATATATTATATATATATATATATAATATATATATATATATATATATATGTATATACAGACATACAGACATACACAACTGATATATATATATATATATATTATAGACATACACAACTGATATACATATATATATATATATATATATTATATAATATATATATATATATATATATATGTATATATATACATATTATATATTTCGTTTAGTAAGCAAAATATGGTAAATAATATGACTTATTGATTTACATAATATATATATGTGAGTGTGTGTGTATAAATATATACACAGACGGACACACCCAGACACAAATACACACGCATATACATGCATATTTATACATACATATTTATACATACATACATACATACATACATACATACATACATAAATACATACATACATGCATACATACATGCATGCATACATACATACATACATGCATACATACATACATACAGACAGACAGACAGACATGCATAAATACATACATACATACATACATACATACATACATACATACATACATACATACAAGTTAAATTGTCACACATAATCGAGATCTCATTATCATCGAATCTTCGATTTCCTATAACATAGCATTAATTTAAAAATATAATTTCTAATTTGACACCTTATCATACAAATTCTTCATTTTTCCCAAAATCAATTCAAGAATTAATAGCTTTGCAACGAGTCTCTCTGGCTTTCGTTCTCTCTCTAGCTCTCGTCTTGCTTTACTCTGTCTATCGTTTATTTTTGCCTTACCTGTCATCCTCTTTCTATCTTACTCTTCCTCTCCATCTCTTCCTTTTTCCGTCTGTCTCTTCCTCTTTCACTTTTACTCTCCGCGTCTCATTTTCTTTATAATTTTCAATTAGTTTTTCCTTCCTTTTCGTAGATTTTACTTTCAAATTCTAATCCGCCACAAGGGATAAAAATATTAAAGGATTTACATCATAATGTTAAGGCCAATGATAAATATTCAAAAATGCATTCCGAGTAACAGAGAAGTGTAAATAAGAGTGTAGCTTTATAAAATATTATAAGTTATGGTAAACGAACTCTGGATATCCAGAGGACTAGCAAGGAATATTCTGGACGAAGGTTAGGATATAAAAACTATAAAAACCAGACAGTCACAAATAAGGGAGACATATTATACACATTTAGATCTAAACAAAGTATTACTGCTAATCTATGATATATATATATATATATATCATATATATATATTGTGTGTGTGTGGTGTGTGTGTGTGTGTGTGGGGTGTGTGTGTGTGTGTGTGTGTGTGTGTGTGTGTGTGTGTGTGTGTGTGTGTGTGTGTGTGTGTGTGTGTGTATAAGGCAGCGAGCTGCCAGAGTCATTAGCTCGCCGAGCAAACTGTTTAGCAACGGGTCGTCTGTCTCCATGTTTTGAGTTTAAATTCCGCCGAGGTTGACTTTCACTTTGCCTTTCAACCTTTCGCAGTTGATGAAATATGTACCACTTGAACACTGGTGTCGGCGTAATCGACTTATCTTTTCCCCCCGAAAGTGCTGGCCCTGTGCCAAAATTTGAAATCAATCACTATATAAAATGCATAAAAGTAAGCATGCCATCGGACTCAAACTCCCGTTGGCTTAGTATTATCGTCACTATACTGTGTCATCCAAGAAATCCAATAATGTGACAGTGTCCTTCTATTCAAATATTGATATATACGACTTTGCATAGGGTAAAGCCGCACATACAAATGCATACACACGTACATATATATTTATTACTTCTAAAGAAGAAAGAGCAACAAATTTATGTTCTTATATGCCTTTACATAATTATATATATATATATATATATATATATATATATATAAGGCTGAAGTTGTCTGTGTGTGGCAGGTTTGGTAGCCTTCAACTAACACTATCTCCTCCGAGACCCTACGGCGCAAGTTGACCAAAATTAAAAGTATGATAGAAGACTTGTTCTTCATTCTGTAGAAGATAAAATTCAAATCGGACCATGTTAAGACCAAAAATTATTTACATCAAAATGGTGCTTTTTTTCTATGAAAATCCCTATTTGTTACGATTTTTTTACTGCTGTGTCACCATTTTTCGGTGTATTTCAACCAGAAAAATGTTCACTTAAAGAGAATAACAAGCTACATAATGCAAAATTTTTACTTTTTAAAAATTCCAGTTTTAAAGGGTCGAAATAAACCCTAGCAACGCCGGGCGATACTGCTATATATATATATATATATATATATATATATATATATATATATATATATATATATATATATATATATATATATATATATATATATACTACATACATATAATTATATCCTGTACGTCTTCGTGATCTTGCAAATAATTCTCTTACGTTTGTTTCTGGTCAAGAGCAACGAACGTGTTCAATTACTGCTGGTCGGTAGCCATCTTAGAAATCACTAGAATAAAAAAAATCACTTGACTTTTCTCTATGGTCCAACTCCTCCAAAAAATTTCTCACTGTACAGAGGTTTTTACACATGTCCAAATAAAATTCACAATTTCTAAAACAATTTATATTTCTGAACTGAAAAATTTTGCTTAGTAAATAAATGCTTACATGGGTGATATTGTGAATAATAGACACTCAAGACAGAATCAAGAGCTCAGCTAGGTCAAGTTTTTGACTTATCATAGTTGTGTCTGTTTCGTTAAGTTTATTCAGTGGTATGTCATAAATACTGATAATTTTAATAAGACTTTGTCATTTGCATTTTTATGCCAGCATATTTGGCGGTTCCTGTTTACGTTTATGAAGTCCAATAATATTTTTACAACATAGTGTATAAATATAACTATTTGAAGGATATCTTGTAGAGTAATTGAACGTTAAACTGAATGGAGCTCTGCTTTGCAAATCACTTTGCAGAGAACACGTGACTGTAGCACTAATTTCAGAAATGCATCTAACAGTAGCAGTTGCGGGAGATAGGAACTGTTATTGCTCCTCGAAGGTTTGAGTTTTCTGGAGCAAGAATTGCAATAACATCACTAATATTCTCCATGACTGTAAGAAAGGTTACTGTAAGCAATATTCAAAGTTATTACAAAGCTAGCTGCTGTAGTAAAACCACTTTGCTTACAAAGAGAGAACAAGCTATTTTGCTCGGTGACAAAATTAGATTTTAGCAGTTCGTCTTATTTATTTGCAGTTCTGATACAGAAAGAAATTCGGATGTGAATTTTTTTACAGTTGTCATGTTGACATTTAAAATTGCTGGCTTTAAACTAGCTAATGATTGCATGTCAGCCATGCTACCACTACCATTTCACTATTAACAGTAAACTCAGATCTGTTCTCCTTATGTTTGCTGAAAACTCGAGTTTCTTGTTCGTATTTCCGTTTTACACTCTTCTCTCATTTTAAACAGATCCTTTATCAGTTTAACTTTTGCAACTGAAAACTTAGGCAATCTTCAAATCGAAAAAAATCATTCTTGCTTAAATTTCGATTGCCATAAAAATATTTGTTTTCGGAAACATTTCCGAATGAATGTTCTAATTAGTTGTGATCCATCTTGCCAGCATGCGAGGAAAATAGAAAAGCATTAATCTAAACATAAGTCGTATCATAAGTATGGATCGCATTCAGCGACTTAAAATCATCGTTTGGACTCATAATGCATAAAGATGTTGAAACTGATAACAGGAACTGCTCGCACATTAATTCCTGTTTACTTTTGTTCGCGTCCTTTTGGTAACATGCTGTACATACAATCAATTCTCTTTCGATTAGCTACCTGTGCCCTCCCTCTTCAAACCAACGATATCTTCCTGTAACTTCTAAGAATCCAACATGCAGAAATGACAACTTAGAAAAGAAAAGATTAATGGTTAGTTTGTCAATCTTACGATTTCTAGAGTATAGTCCTTTAAGGAAAAATGACAGCGAAACCTAGTATTAACTCGGAATCAGTACGCAACAGATTTGATAACCGTATACTGTTCACCAGCTACAGTTTGTGTGTGTATGCATGTGTGTGTGTGGTGTGTGTGTGTGTGTGTGTGTGTGTGTGTGTGTGATGCCTTGTTGACAGTGACTTCAAACTTTCGGCTAGCTAACCAACTGTTGGACGGCGATGCATTAGAATTAGTCTTGCCTTTATATAGTCTCTCTCGAGTTAAAATCTTCATCGAGTGTGTGAGTTTGAGTAAGGGATAATTAGGTTTCGTGGCTGGTAATTATGGAGAGGTGGGTTGGAAATGTATTAACTGGTTAAATTTGAAGTCATGTTACTATTTAGAATTTGCTCATGCATGTATAAATTTGTAAACAATCCTATAGGAGTTTCACTTTTGTTATGTAGGCACAAGGTGTGAAAGTGGTCTACATATGGACGACGGTCTATTCCTACAGAGAAAATACAACCCACAAAAATCTGATAAATTAGGAAAGATCTAAATCATTTCTTCAAATGCTTCGGTTTCCTAATCACAGTAGAAACATAACTAAAATCAGTCAAATTCCTAGATTGACCTGGAATCAAGTATCAGTAAACCATACAAGAAACATAACGAAAATGTTCAATATATACATAAACAATCCAGCCACCCGAAAAGTATTATAAAAACAACAAAAAAACGTATCTCTCAGACTTTCCTCTATCTTCAAATGAAAAAATACTAAACGAAGCAGTAACTCCATATAACGGAACTCTCACTAATAGCAGCTACTTGGAAAAATTGCAATATATAAACATCTATCCTCCCACAATAAATAAAATACTTAAGAATAGAAAAAGAAAAAAAATCAAATATAATCACCCCCCTCTTTAACATGCAGCTCTTCACACCAATAGCTAAATTATTTTTCAAAATACTGCAGAAACACTTCCACTCCAAACACAAGTATTAGAAACTAATAAACAAACACAGCGTTAAATTGTCATACTCTAGAACTGACAACTTTGAGAAACTTGTAGCTAGCTACAACTTGTCTAAAACTTTCTAAAATTGAAAACCTTAACCATACACACGCAATAACAATTACATTTGTTGAACGCATTCATCCGGCCCAATACAATGAAACTGTCTCTCAAAAAATATCGAATATTTTGCAATGGTAACCACAAACATGGCATCAACTTCTATATCTACATACATAGGATCAACAGCAAGCTAGTTCAAAACAAGATACAACCAACAGACGTACACGTTCCGCAACCCAACCAGGAAAAACGATGCGTCGCTGTTCGAACATTTACAGAAATAAAAATTTTAAAAAACACTCCGTTTAGCATCAAGTGGAAAATACTCTCACGCGCACATCCCTACAGAAGTAATAACAAACCCTGTCGACTTTGTACAAATGAATCCCACCCTATTCTAATATTCATTAACATAATCCTGAACCGAAACTCCAAACTGATCCCTTCATGGAAGCACAAAATCTTAAAAACGCTAAAACTCTTTAAACCAATAATCTTTTTTCTAACGGCTAGACTTGTCGCTATCACATCAAATCCCTTCCATCTACATACACTATAAGTCATCCCCATAATATAAAATATAGAAATCGCTCTTACAGCTTTACACTTTCACATTAAACAAATACTCTAGAAATTATCTAAAAGTCTCCAACCAAAATCCTCACAAAAGATTTTGGTTGGAGACATGCACTCACATGAAATGTGTATTTGTATGCAAGTAAACTGAAAGAAGCCTTTCCTTTATCTTTTTTAAATTAAATAATATCACATTTTTGTTCCCATTACATATACACACTTTCTATTATATACACACTTTCTATTAGATTTTCTAATATAATACACACCCACATACACGCATAAAATGTGTACTTTTATGCAAGCAAACTGAAGGAACTCTTGTCATAACTTCTCTTGTATTCTTTCTGGGTTAAGTTGGAGCTTTCGCTTAAAATATCCTACACTGCCTCTCCAGTTTCACCACACGTTCGGCTGATTGGTGAATATCATGCTTGATAAGGCGGCGAGCTGGCAAAAAGGTTAGCACGCTGGGCGAAATGCTTAGCGGTATTTCGTCTGTCTTTACGTTCTGAGTTCAAATTCCGCCGAGGTCGACTTTGCTTTCATCCTTTCTGGGTCGATGAATTAAGTACCAGTTGTGTACTGGGTCGATCTAATCGACTAGCTCCCCCCACAAAAATTTCGGGCTTGTGCCTAGAGTAGAAAAGAATATCATGCTTGATATAGTTAGTTAGTTCTCAATACTTGTTCCTGTGCCGCACGTTTCAAGGCCTCTGCTTTAGTTTTTTCTTTTCCACAAACATCTTTTACCCGGGTCTGTGTCCCTTGATATCTCTCTAAAGAACTAACCGTGTATCTTCTTGTCGTTCCAGTTGTTTTCCCCTCTTCATTTCTGTCTTTGTTTTGTAATTTATCTTGTTCTGACTATTTCCCTGTGTAATAGACATACTTTCCTTACTTGTACAAGTATTCATTCTTTGCATCCTTTTTATACCAAACAATATTGTTTTCCTCTGTCTCAATACTATCCTAACAACTTATCAATCCCCGCTCTCCTTTCTTTCTTCCAAGGTGTAACCTATCAATGTCACTTTCCTTTTGCAACGCACTGTGTATTGCCAGCAGTTTCCTTGTTCTTTTTATATCCAAGGATTTTAGTTCTCCTGTTCGCTGTCGTATTACTCCTACTCCATACCTTAAGTGAGTAATTGTCTATGAATTTATTGCTCGAAACATTGTTATTATTATTGAATGAGAGAGCAACGCATGCTATCAAAGTGACACTGAGGTACAAATATACGAAACCCAGTATGCCCATCATGATAACCCGTCTAATAAGGGTACACCAGGCACAACAACATATATGCGCGACATGGTGACCTTATATCAAGATAAACAGCGCATGATCTTGCAGGTGGGCCCACTTAGAATTTTCTTCAGGTTGAGTAGCCTATCCCGCTCAAAAGATCCCTGAATGAGGGTTGTTTAAGAATGATAAACGAAACACCCATATTACCATTGGTGAATTATTCAAACCCCAAAGAATTTCTCTCACACGTGGCTATAGTGCTTCCCCACTACTCCTGCTCGTGATTAGAGATATCGTCAATCACTAAGAGACGTGCTCAACTGGTTACGGTCAAACAACTGACAAGTAAATCTGTGATATTAAGCAGAATATTTGCTGTAGCCCATCTTTTATACCTAAAGAAAACATTACAACATAGCACCTCCAATCAGTTAAGATTAAAAGCAATGAGAGCCAGTACCTGATACTGTATCAGACCACTATTATTATTATTATTATTATTATTATTATTATTATTATTATTATTATTATTATTATTATTATTAATATTATTATTATTATTATGATTATTATTATTATTATTATTATTATTATTATTATTATTATTATTATTATTATTATTACTGAGTCAGTGAGCTAGTAG
The DNA here is from genome assembly GCF_006345805.1 of Octopus sinensis. Taxonomy (NCBI): domain Eukaryota; kingdom Metazoa; phylum Mollusca; class Cephalopoda; order Octopoda; family Octopodidae; genus Octopus; species Octopus sinensis. Next base: position 102,677,566 of record NC_043006.1, on the reverse strand, counting down.
ATTCGTTACCGCGCTGGGCAAAATGAAAGGTTTTACATTTTGGGTTCAAATGTCGCCGAGGTCGACTTTGACTTTCATCTTTCGCGTGCGATAAAATAAGTACCAGTTGAGCACTGAGGTCAATTTAATCGACTGAAACCCTCCCATAAATTTCTGGCCTTGTGCCAAAATTTGAAGCCATCATTGTTATTATTATTATTATTATTATCATTATTATTATTATTAATATTATTATTATTATTATTATTATTATTATTATCATTATCATAATCATTATTATTATTATTATTATTATATATTATTATTATTATTATTATTATTAATATTATTATTATTATTATTATCATTATCATAATCATTATTATTATCATTATTATTATTATTATTATTATTATTATTATTATTATTATTATATTATTATTATTATTAGTATTATTATTATTATTATTACTACTATTATTATTATTATTATTATCATTATTATTATTATTATTATTATTATTATTATTACTACTACCATCATGTTGACATTGCTTACCCTCTGTCTTTCCTCCTAAAACTTTCACAATTTTATAGTCATTTTGAGTAGAATATAACTGGAATAAAACAGATATAAAAACGTCCTTAACGTTTACATACAGTAAGTTGAGGTAGATTTATTTTATTTCCTTCAATTTTTATCTAATAGAATAGACGATAGTTGTCCAATCATAAAATGGCGATGATAGAATAAGTGAGTTACCTTTATCAAAACAGACAAAGTATCTATTACTTTTCATAATTTAAAACAAAACAAAAGAACCAGAAAAAAGCAAGTCGCCATTTTATAGAAATAAAAATGGCGTTTACTTGAAAAATTTATCGCTTCGATACATTAAGAAAGTCATTTTCGTTTTCTCTACCTTATAATTGGCGGAGCAACATTATACGTTTAGGGTAACGTGTAGTACTAGTGATTTAATATTAAATGTCAATACTGTGCTTTGTATGTATATATATATATATATATATATATATATATATATATATATATATATAGGAAAAACTGTCCGACGAACGGCAACGGGAAACTCAGAGTAACAGGTTTTGTTAAATTTTCTGCTGCTTTAAATAAAGTATATATATATGTATGTATATATGTATGTATGTATGTATGTATGTATGTATGTATATACGTATGCATATATGTGTGTGTGTGTATATACATACATAGACAGATACATAAATACATACATCCATATAGATATATGTGTGTATATATGTATAGTATATGTATAGATTGATAGATATGAATATGCATATATCCACACACACACACATATATACATACATATATATTTTTATATATATATATATATATATATAGGGTGGTATGTTGGATTGTTGGTATAGTTGTGGAATAGTATTATAACACATCCTTTTGATATATTATATATATGCATGTATTTGTATGTGCATATTTGAGTGTGTGTATGTATGTATGCATACTTTCGTGTATATGTATGTATGTATATACGTACGTATCTATATATCTGTGTCTGCCTGTCTGCCTGTATCTCTGTATGTGTACTCTTTACTCTTTAGTCTCTTTTAATTGTTACAGTCATGTGACTGTGGCCATGCTGGAGCACCGCCTTAGGTCGAGAAAATCGACCCCAGAACGTATTCTTTGTATGCCTAGTACTTATTCTATCGGTCTCTTTTGCCGAACGTAAACACACCAGCATCGGTTGTCAAGCGATGTTGGGGGGACAAACACACACACACAAACTTATACACGCACATACATATATATAAATATATACATATATACGACGGGCTTCTTTCAGTTTCCGTCAACCAAATCCACTCACAAGGCTTTAGTCTGCCCGAGGCTATAGTAGAAAACACTTGCCCAAGGTGCCACGCAGCAGGACTGAACCCGGAACCATGTGGTTGGTAAGCAAGCTACTTACCACGCAGTCACTCATGTATGTATGTATGGTTAAAAATCAGAATCCAAGCTAACAGTGGTCTCCATCGGCAAATATTATATTTACTATTAAAGTATAAAGTACTTTGAGTTCATACTCCAGTAAGAGTTAACTGTCGTTTCTGACAAATTCCTTCTTCGAAGAACGAGAAAACTTTTCCTTCTAACTTATTCCGTAAGAACTTGGATACATTAGGAACGGCCCCGCGAATTAGCTGTTTCTTATGAGTAGAAATGGAGTGGTTGAAAAAGGAAAACCGATATGGAAAAGCGAGGGAAAGAATTTAGGGGAGGGTGGACCCCAGATGAGGAAATGGAAAAAGGGTCTACAGCAGTGTTTCTCAACCTTTTTACCCTTACGTATCCTTAAAATAAATTACATATCTCGAGGAACCCCTGCACAAAAAAAATTATGTACCATATCTTTCTCATATTTTTTCATCGTAGTTCACGTGGTAAATATCAAATTATATTATATATATATATACCGGAGTAAACACATAAATGTGAAACAAGGTGGAAAAAAGAGTACTCAAATACCAGTGGTAGAGTAATATGCTTTATTTTAAGCAGCAGAAAATTCAACAAAATCTGTTACTCTGAGTTTCTCGTTGCCGTTCATCAGACTGAACGGCAACGAGAAACTCAGAGTAACAGATTTTGTTGAATTTTCTGCTGCTTAAAATAAAGTATATATATAAGATATATATATATATATATATATATATAATATATATATTATATATATATATATATATTATATATATATATATATATATGTATATATATATATATATATATATATATATATACTACATATAAATATATATATATATACATTGAAATAAATTAGCATTAGCTTATCTCTTCTCGCGGAACCCCGGTTGAAAAAGAAATAAATGAATGTTTAAACTAGATGGTAGAAGGGTTGTTAGCGAAGCCAGCGATCGCGGCAAGAAACTTATCACTTGTAGTATTCACACATGCAAGCGCGCACATCTGTACACTACTTGGTAAATGGTCTTGTGTTGCTTACGCTCCCTAATCCCGTGCTTTAGCAAAAGTGGACGAAAGAATAAGTACCGCGTTTAAAATAAGTACTGGGTGTATTTTTAGGCTAAACACTTCAAAATAGTACTCCAGCAAGGCTGCAATCCAGTGTCTGAAGTTGTTATGAGAATAAAAAATAAAAATAAACTACCTGCGAGTTTATGAATGTATATGTGTACGTGTATGTTTGCACGAACGTGTGTGAATTTCAGTTAATTTATGTGGGCTAAACTTAGATCACATTACTCCTCCCATTACTTCTAGCGTGTGTCGTTGATTCCTGCGCCATTTATGGACCTACTACACCAACCCCTACTGTCTAATGAAGCCAGCAATCACACTTCCAAACTTCGAAGTCACTTTCGACCTTTCACAATCGCAAGCGTGTTTCTCTATTTACATGTATTGAGCGATCCTTCAAATAATGTTTGTTTTATATACAACTACACATACATGCAGATATGTATACTTATATCTGTATGTACGTATGTATGTATGCATGTATGTATGTATGTATTTAATGTTTGATTCTATGTCGTGTTACAATAACAATTTGATATTAAATTGGAGAATTACTCAATACTTCGAAGTCAGCGTTACCGCTCTTCT
>NC_043006.1:102623935-102668935 GCF_006345805.1 Octopus sinensis | reverse complement strand
ATCTGGAAAGGATTTGTAGTTAGCTAGCTAGTGTAAGGACGGCTAAGTGCAGTTCGTTCGGGTTGTAAAAGGATTTTATTTGTAATGCAAGCGTGTCTCCCTCGTGTAATGTATACACTGCTTGTGTTCCTGTATATCCTGTGCTCATTAATCTATCTCTTACTGACAATGTTTGGTGTGTGTACAACCAAACTTAGACCGTTGGTGAGGCTGGTAGAGGTGTTTATGTGTTAATTGTATTAATCTGTTCCGTGTTGCTGGTTTTTCCGCTGGAAGGTTTCCATCTAAGGTGAGTAGTTGTGCGCGGTTAGATTCTGGCAGTTTTCATGTTATATATGAACCGATTAGAAAGTTTGTTGATTACTTTACGATATTCTAGAAACTATTCACCAAGAGAAATTGTTACGTATGAATTGACAGTTCCATTGTATATTGGTTCAAATGATCTGATATAAAAGTGTCTCCAGATATGGGTAATGAATAGCTTAATAAATATCTGGGGCTATATTTTTCTTGTTTCATTTAGGCCTTTGCTTGGGGGGGGGGTTCTAGAACAATTCGTAAGATCAATCCAAATATTTTGTAGTTTGGTGAAATGGGAATGATGACAGGATTCTAGAAACTCGAAGATTCTACAGCTGTGATATTAATTGGTAATTTAACAGTCCAGTTCACGCTCGATGCAAAGTGCGCCAAGAAAATGGTTATTCCAGAATTTAGAAACAGAGACAAAAATAAAGACCTAAAGCCTTCTATTGTTTGCAAGTCATTGCTCAGGTATAATGGATTCTGTAGACTGTAACCTTATTTACTCTTTTGTTATATTTCTGCCTTGTTTTTGCTGTTTTTTGTTTGTTTTTATTTCTATCGACGTTTCTCTCGACCTAGTCACTCATCAATTTCTCATAAACAATTCTTCTCTCACACACATTGACTTACGCATCATGATTCACAGAAAACACACACACAAACACTCCTACATACATACAAACACTCTTACATACACACTAACACTCCTAAATATACAAATACTTCTACAAACGCATACATAAGCATATATTTACGCCTGGTCTCATACACACGCACTTACACATACACTCATACACACAGTCACTCGCGAGAAATCCGCCATACAAAATCAGACACAACCAGACACATAAACAAACGGAGACCCTCACACACACACAGGCACAATTTCTCGCACACAAATTCTTCGCACTCCCACAAACAGATACTCACACACATTCTCACATACATACAAACACACACACTCACCCAAACAGCCACGCGCACTACTGCTCAGGCAAAAATTTGGTTTAAACTGAAACACTCGTGAGTTCGCGCTCATGTGTCGTACATGTAGACATATTCACAGGGACATACCGATACATAGACGTACATTCTGAAATGTATTCATGCGGATATACTCAGAGGAGGTCAGATTTACAGAGAAACACTGTCAGTTTTAAAAAGCGATTGTAATAGATCTTTCTCTCTCTCTTTATCTCTCTCACCTTCTCTCTCTCTTTCTCTTTCTCTCTCTCTCTCTCTCTCTCACTCTAGCCTCTCTCTAGTCTCTCTCTCTTCCTCTCTTTAGCCCTCTATCTCTCTATCTATCAATCTGTTACTCTCTATTTATTACTGTCTCTATCTCATGCTCTCTCTCTCTTTCTTTCTCTCTCTCTCTCACTCTAGCCTCTCTCTAGTCTCTCTCTCTTCCTCTCTTTAGCCCTCTATCTCTCTATCTATCAATCTGTTACTCTCTATTTATTACTGTCTCTATCTCATGCTCTCTCTTTCTCTCTCTCTCTCTCTCTCTCTCTCTCTCTTTCTCCATTCCTTCTCTCTTTTCGACAAAGTGCTTTCTCTCATTAATACGTATTCGTCTTTTCGTTGAGATTCTTGTTCTTTTTCTTTTTTTCTTTTTTTCTTTTTTTCAATATGATGGGAGATGTTGGCCAGATGTAAGCGGCGGAGCGGGCGATAAAAGGTTAAGAATCCAGTGCGCATGAGCAGCGTAGCAGACAGCAGAATAAACAAATCTATCTTTGTACATTTTGCGGGGAATGGAGTTAACCAGGTCAAGAATCCGCTTAACACTATGAACTTCTATCCACAGCTATTTCTAAACGGTGGGTAGTGAGTAACAGGATCAAATACCATGGAAGCTAGAGCATCGTCTTACTGGAAAGGATGAATTTTGAAAAAATCTGAACTAAGTTCGAACTACCACCTTCCCAGTTTCGCTTTCTGAATGAAGTGGATAAATATCGTAGACAATATGTTGGTTGGATTCGTCACCTTTTTATATCTGCTTAAAGTTTAACCTGAAGAGGGGGATTTTATGCTATGATGTAACCTATGAATACCTCAAAAAAATTCTATCGAAAACAGCTGTCGTAAATTTTAAACCCCATTTGTGTCCTTTGTGTATATGGGTGTGTGTGTGTGCGTATGTATATATATATATTTGAAAGTCTTTGCAAAAATTATTTAATATAGTTTTTAAATAAAAAAGTTACATGATCTTTTATCAGAAAGTCACCAACCTTTTTGGAAGCGGTTTTCTTCCTAGTGTGTGTGAGCGCTTTCGATTAATCCTTTCAAACACGTATTCTTGGACAATGAGCTCTTGGATAATATATATATATCAGTTTTTTTTATATGCTAGACCACTGGTGTGAAATCGATGTTAATTAAATTAATATCTAATTTCTCACCCTCATTTTAAATTTATATACGTATATTTCGAATGGTGGTGCCCCCGCATGGCCACAGCTCGTGAGCTGAAACTAGATAAAATTAAAATAAAAAATAAAAAATAAATATATGTATATATATATTTATATAACGAGCTGTTCCGTGATTGAAAATTCAACAAAAAGGACTCCATCTGGTGAGAGATAAATATTTATTTAAAGGTCACAATACATGTATTTAAGCGCTACTAATAGTTTTATATGCTGACAAATACTCAAACATATTCTTCAGGCGCAAACCACATATCATAACGAACTAAAAAAAATTGAATAATAGAAGAAACGCGAAAAAACTGAGAAGGCTGCTCATAGAAAACGCAGAAAATAAAAAAAAAACGGAAAACGAAAACACAATAACTAAAATGTAAAAAATAAAAAATTAAAAGTTAAAAGGTCAAAGGTCAAAGAGCTATCCTCCTTAGACCTTAAAAGAAAAGGCTGGAAAGATATCAAGTTAGTCAGGGATAGGCGGAATTTTCCAATTCTTGAAGATGTATTTATACATATGCTTACAAACACTGAAAATTTCTGATCTACACTTCAGTAGAGAGTTAGGGATCTTAGATTTGAACTGTATCTTCGTTTTTTCAGCTAAACAAAGCCTACATTTATTCGATCCATTCACATAAGGTATGGGTTTCTCAATTAGTTTTCATTTAATCACATGTGGTATTTCGTTATCTTTCCATTAGCCTAATGAGAAACTCGCATATAGACATAAACAGTTTTATCACCCTCCTGTAATATTCAAAAGCCTAATAGCTAATGTTAGTAACAGAGTGACTAACCTCTCCTCTTCTAAAGAAATTTTTTGAGAATGATGCACCCTATTATAACAATTACCTAGCCAATAGTGGCTTCGCTTCAAAGATAAATTAGTATATAATTCCTCTAATAATAATCAAAATATTAATAACAGATCTAGCGGCATCGAAGATAAAGCAACACATAACCCTTCTAGTATTAATCAGAATAAGAAGAAGAAGAAACCTAATAGGTCAAGGAAAATTATTTGGCTCGCCTCTCCCTTTTCCCTTAATATAAAAACTGGCATAAGTAAAAGATTCCTGTCTTCCCTAAACAAACACTTTCCAGCAACTCACAGATATTTGATAGGTGTTCTGTGAAATTATCATATAGCTGTTGCCCCCAATATGAAGAGTATCATTACACATCCATTTGCAATTGTCGCGACCCAGGATCCTGTCCAATTGGCCAACGATGCATGATTAAATCTATCATATACGAGGCAGAAGTTACTGCAACCCTAAGTAATAATACAACTGATAAGAAGACCTTATTTGATTATGTGATGGTGAATTTAAAAAGCACTTTGCCAGTAAGATAGCCTCCTTCCAACATAGAAACAAAAGTAAAGTTACTGAATTGGCTAGCTACATGTGGACTTTGAAAAATAACGAAACACCACATGTGATTAAATGGAAAGTAATTGAGAAATCTATACTTTATGTGAATGGATCGAATAAATGTAGGCTTTGTTTAGCTGAAAGAGCGCAGATCCAGTTCGAAATCTAAGATCCCTAACTCTCTACTGAAGTGTAGGTCAGAAATTTTCATCGGTTTCAAGCATATGTATAAATATATTTTGAAGAATTGGAAAATTCCGCTTAATCCGGACTAACTTGATATCTTTGCAGCCTTATCTTTTAAGGATTAGGGAAGATTGCTTTTTTACCTTTTTACTTTTTATTTCTTATCTTTTACATTTTGTTTTGTGTTTTCGTTTTCCGTTTTCCATTTTCCGTGTTTTTCTATATGCTACATTCTCGGGGGGGAAGGGGGGTTCGCGCTTCTTCTATTATTCAATTTCTTTTTAGTTTGTTATGATATGCAGTTTGCGCCCGAAGAATACGTTTGAGTATTTCTCAACATTTGAAACTATTAGTAGCGCTTAAACACATGTACTGTGTCCTTTAAATAATATATTATTTAAAGGACACAGTACATATATATATATATATACGACGGACACACACGTGTATGTGTATGTATGTAGTATGTATGACAGTCATGGACGGTGGTGAAGAAGGAATAGGTCACGTCATAAATGTGGTTCGTTTCGAAATTCTTCGTAGTCTAATGAAATACCAAATTTATAGAGAATATGTTCCATGATGAAGCTAACTACTTACCCCCCATCACCCATCACATTCAGCAGACTGTCAGAAGTTATTATCATTGTTGCTGCTACTCACGCTGCTGTTAATGTTGGTGATGATAATGTTATTTTAATACGGTCCTTTACTCCCGGGTTACCAGTGCATTTACGATCAAATGCCATTGGGACTAAAATTATCTAATGCGTTCATTGATGAAGATAGTAACGTGTAATTTGAGGAAGATTTGGCTGTTATTTCGAAGAGGCTCTCTAGCTGCTTCGATCAGAATCGGTCCCTGCAACCAAGGCGAATCGTGCAGATTTGCAGAGTTCAGAAGTTGAAGGTGTTGGACTGAGGTCAAATTACAAAAACTTCATTTTCTTCATGTTACAGGTGTAACACAGGTGAGTACAGTCATCTGACAAAACAGTCATCAGATTTTAAGGGCTAGGAATTTTACTATACGACAAAATCGTGTCTAACTTTCGGTACATTTTACAGATAGGTGAAACAGGTCATATTAGAATTCAGTATTTGTGCCACAGATGCAACTTTCCTCGGTAAGATAAAACGAACCACGAACCACCAATCTCTCGGTTACTTACCGATTACTCATTGTCTCAGTCAAATACATTTCGACAGCCACGAGTTAATCATGTGATATATTACTGTCACAGCTTCTCTGGAGAGATTTACAAAAATATATGACTAAAATCTCAGTAACATCTCTGAAAGTATTCATCAAAAGAATGAAAGGAGTGATTCGTCGATGTAAGGATGTAAAACTGTGAGAGGAAATAAGCGGGGAGAGGTAACTCTGCAGCCGACACAAGAACTGCTTGTCTTCGGAAATGATTTATTATTCAGATATAAACATTCCATCAATATTGCATTCAGGCGAAAGGATTCCTGGCAGCTAAATGCATCGTAATAATTGTGGTCGTGTAGAATCGCTCCATGCGGAATCTTTCTATTATTTGAATAATTACGATCGATGGATTCACCATGCCAACAGCCTGCTTCTATGGACATGACGCAAATTGGTGAAGGTGCTTATGTTTATATGGTTATGCTCATAGACATACAGACCGACAGACAGGCAGACAGGCAAGCAGAAATACATGCAGACAGGCAGACAGACAGGTAGGCAGGCAGATAGATGGATAGATAGATAGATAGATAGATAGATAGATAGATAGATAGATAGATAGAGATCTGTTATAGTGTGTTTATATACATACATATATATATATATATATATATATATATATATATATATATATATATATACATACATTCACACGAGGTGGTGTTGAGAAGTTCCTGGCTTTAAAGGTTTCGCGAAAGATCCAACCTTCATTTTTCGGGGCTTAGAAAAACTGAAGGACCACTGCAATAAATGTGTAAATCTGGGAGAGGAATATGTTGAATAAAATCATAATTAACTGATCTTCCTGTATTTTCTTTTAGCCAAAACCAGGAACATTTCAAGATCCCTTCGTATATATACATACAGACATACATATATGCATATATACTGAGACATATATATGCATGTATATGTCTATATATGCATATATATGTGTTTGTAATGGAAGATTGAGTCCAGGGAAATAGTAAAACCCAAAGCCCACACTAAGTACACCGTGCAACTAAAATAATTTCTTTCTGTTACTCCATGAGTTCAAATTCTTGTGATGTCACCTGCCACGTAAATTCACACCACCAGAAACCGGAATGAAATGCTTGATTGTGCTAACTCGGTCAAAACAGTTGCTGATTTATTCTTCTATCCCAATGTGGTCGATATAAGTACCAGTGGTATATTGGATGGTAAATTCAATCGATAATATCGTCTTTTCAGCTTGTGGTTGTTGAATCTGATTAAAAGTAGCAATATATTTATTGACAGCTGGAAATTTGTCAGCGTTTGAAGGGTAGTAATGTAACTGTCAAAAGGGGCTTGTCAACTGAAAAATGCATCATATATGTCTGAAGGAAGGGGACTGTCAGCCTGAGAAGTGAGAGAGCGTGAGGATGGGTCAGCGTGTATATCAGCGCGCGAGTGTATCAGTGTATCATTGAGCCAGCGAATCAGTGAGTCAGTGTGTCAGTGAGTCACAGTGTCCTTGAGTCAGTGTGACAGTGAGTCAGTATGTCCCTGAGTCAGTGTTTCAATGTGCCAGTGTGTCACTGAGTCAGTGTGTCAATGAGACAGTGTGTCAGTGAGTCATAGTGTCCCTGAGTCAGTGTGACTGAGTCAGTGTGTCCCTGAGTCAGTGTGTCCCTGAGTCAGTGTTTCAATGTATCAGTGTGTCCGTGAGTCAGTGTGTCAGTAAGACAGTGTGTGAGTGAATCAGTGGGTGTCAGTGGGGTGTAATAATGTAGGTCTGCTCTGTCAGCATGTGAGTGTCAGTGTGTCAAAGTGTGAGTCAGTCAGTATGTGAGTCTGTAAGTGAAGCTATGTGTCAGTGTTTGGATTTGTCAGTATGAGGATGTCAGCACGCAGACTTTTGTAATCGTGAGAGAGTTTTGAATGTGTCCGCGCGAGACTGTGTCAGTATGCCAGCATGGAGATCTATCGGTGCGTCAGTATGTTAGCATGTTAATGTTTGAGCGTGTCAGTATGTTTACCACTGTCCGTGTGTATCAGTGCGATTGATGGAGTATACCAGATATACGAATGCATGCGTGAGTCAATGTGAGAATATATCAGCTATATATTATGTTTGTTCATAACGGGCATATATTTACATGTACGGGAGGTGCAATGGCCCAGTGGTTAGGGCAGCGGACTCGCGGTCATAGGATCGCGGTTTCGATTCCCAGACCGGGCGTTGTGAGTGTTTATTGAGCGAAAACACCTAAAAGCTCCACGAGACTCCGGCAGGGGATGGTGGTGATCCCTGCTGTACTCTTTCACCACAACTTTCTCTCACTCTTACTTCCTGTTTCTGTTGTACCTGTATTTCAAGGGGCCAGCTTGTCCCTCTCTGTGTCACGCTGAATATCCCCGAGAACTACGTTAAGGGTACACGTGTCTGTGGAGTGCTCAGCCACTTACACGTTAATTTCACGAGCAGGCTGTTCCGTTGATTCGGATCAACCGGAACCCTCATCGTCGTAACCGACGGAGTGCTTCCATATTTACGTGTTTGGTAATCATTACTTCACTACTCTTCTATTTACCAAGTCTCAAATATATAATCACTGTGTGTTCAACCGAACCATTTATTCATTCAGTTGCCATTATTAAAGTAAAAGAAACAACAGAATATTGGCTGAAATACCCTGTTTCCTCTTTTAACTACATCTCTTTACATATTAGATGTTGTAACTAAATAGTCAATATATCATTGACGTTTCGGTCTTAGTCCTCCTCGGTGAAACATAAATTCCACCAACTTTCATAATTAATCATGAGATAATCATCAAGTACTCAAACAAGAATGTACGCTTTTAAACATACAAATGAATACATAGAAAATATATTACTCTTATTACTACTACTACAACTAATTATTATTATTATTATTATTATTATTATTATTATATTATTATTATATTATTATTATTATTATTATATTATTATTATTATATGTTTGACTTTTGCGTTATATTTGTACAAGTTGGCTCCAAGTCTCACCCGGAGACCTGAAGAGACAACAGGTTGGAAGTTCATTATTATTATTATTATCATTATTGTTATTATTATTATTATTAGTAGTAGTAGTAGTAGTAGTAGTAGTAGTAGTAGTATCATTATTATTACCTAAGGCGGTGAGCTGGCAGAATCGTTACCGCACCGGACAAAATGCATAGCGGCATTTTGTCCGTCTTTACATTCTGGGTTCAAATGCCACCGAGGTCAACTTTGCCTTTCATCTTTCCGGGGTCGATAAAATAAGAACCAGTTGAATCCTGGGGTCGGTATAATCGACTTAACCCCTCCGCAGAAATTGCTGGCCTTGTGCCAAAATTTGAAAACATTATTATTATTATTATTATTATTATTATTATTATTATTATTATTATTATTATTATTATCATTATTATTATTATTATTATTATTATCAATATCATTATTATTATTATTATTATTATTATTATTGTTATTACTTTTTTTTTCTTCTTTCAATTTTCTTCCATTTCTTACCGAGTGTCTTCCCGACTCCTAGGGCAAAGAAACTCATAGTGTATATTGGTAGGCCATTAAACCAAACTCAGTAGTTCGTTCATTTTTTTTTTTTTTTTTAAAGTTAAATTAAAATACATGAGCAGCAACAGTTCTCACATCGACAATGCTCTTTCCAATACGTGTGATGTACCAGTTAAGACAATCTTTTGCACTTCTTGCAGGGATGGTAAGCCAGGGATCATTCTCATATAATTTTCGGTTCCCTTCTTGATCATTCCTAGTGCTCCTACGATCACTGGTATTGTAACCGCCTTGAGATGCCACATTTTCTCAATTTCAATGAGTAGGTCTTTATATTTTCTGAGCTTGTCAAATTCTTTCGCTGAGATATTATGATCACAGGGGATGCTCATGTCGATCAATAAGCAAACTTTATTGTTTTGGTCTTTCACAACAATATCTGGTTTATTGGCCTTGATGGTTCGGTCTGTATGTACTGGAAAGTCCCACAGAATGGTTACATTTTCTCCTTCAGTTACAGCCTCAGGGTGGTGATTATACCACTTGTCGGCAGTTTTGATATTGTAATGCCGACTTATTAGCCAGTGGAGATATTGGCCAACTTATTATTATTATTATTAATATTATTATTATCATTATTATTATTATTATTATTATTATTATTATTATTATTATTATTATTATTATTATTATTAATATATTATTATTATTATATTATTATTATTATACTACTAATAATAATACTCTCAAATTTTAGCACAAGGTCAGCAATTTCAGAAAATGGGATAAGTCGATTATATCTCCACAGTTCTCGACTAGTACTTATTTTATCGACCCCGAAAGGATGAAAGGTAAAGAAAAAAATCGTATATATATTCACAGAATTTCTCAAGTTGGAGAGAGACGGAATTCTCTTTAAGGAATTTTTTCTCCCATCATAAGCCTTTTTTGTTGGTTTCAGTTATAACCAACACTATAAATAATTAAAACTCAATCTTAACTGATAATATCAATGAAGACTGAAATACATATAAGTAACTTTAAGTATTTTTTCCACTAAATAAATAGTAAATAGATTAAACGCAGTCCTTGGTATTTCTTTTCTTTGGTATTGGGATGAAAACTGACCTCTTCCATTCTCTTGGCCACTTACAGGTTCTCCATATTCGTTGGCAAAGCGATGTTAGTGTTTTTGTTGGTATCGGCTTGAGTAATTCTAGTGGAATACCATCAGTACCTGGGGCTTTCCGGTTGGCCAGCTGTTTCATTGCCCATACCACCTCATCCTCCAGAATGTCTGGCTCCAGTTCCAGTTCCAGTTCTTCTGCCTGTTCATCAAGGTTCTTCCCTGCATACAACTTTTCAGTGTATTCTTTCCATCTTTTGCTGATCCCTTCTTGGTCATGCAGTTCTTCACCATTTCACCCTCGGATGGTTGCTTGTCTGGCCATGAATGCTGTACGGGTCTTCTTTACATGTTGGTAAAGTTCTCTCATGTTCCCTTTCCTGTATGCCTCCTCTGCCTTTGCACATTCCTCATTCCAGTATTTCTCTTTTGTCCTTCCTGGCGGCCTGTTGGAACATTGCATTCAGGCACCGCACTTCATCCCTGCTTCTGGTCATCTTTCATCCCAATACCAAAGAAAAGAGATACCAAGGACTGCGCAAACTACCGCACCATCACCCTGATCTCCCATGTAAGCAAAATTCTCCTTAAAATCATCCAGAAGCGCCTGAACACAACTATTGAGAGAGAATTGCCAGAGGTGCAAGCTGGTTTCAGAAAGGGAAGAGGCAGCCACGGTCACATCGCCAACCTACGGTGGATTATGGAAGAGGCAAGAGAATACCAAAAGAAGCTGTACATGTGCTTCATCGATTACTCCAAAGCCTTTGACAGCATTGACCATGACAAGTTATGGAAATGTCTGGAGGAAATGGGAACACCTTTACACCTTATTAGATCACTCAATCAAAACCAAGAGGCTACAGTACGGACACCATATGGCGACACTGATTGGTTTGAGATTGGAAAAGGCACTCGGCAACGTTGCATCCTGTCACCAGCAGCCTTCAACATGTACGCTGAAAAGGTCATGAGGAATGCAGGCCTGGAGGATAGCAGCCTTGGAGTGAGGATTGGAGGAAGAAATATTAATAACCTTCGCTATGCAGATGATACAAACCTGCTGGCGGAGAGTGGTAAGGATCTGGAGGATCTTGTCCTGCTGGTCAAGGAAGAGAGTGAGAAATTTGGGCTGTACCTCAATGTTAAGAAAACGAAGATCATATCAACAGCAGCCACAACAAACATCAGCATCAAGATCGATAATGAAGAGATCGAAGTGGTTGATGATTTCATCTTCTTTGGCTCCAAAATAAATCGAGATGGGGACTGCACTCCAGAAATAAGACGGCGGATAGTACTAGGCAGAGAGGCAATGGTCAGCATGAGCAGGGTCTGGAAGAGTAGAGACATCAGACTTGCTACCAAATGCAGATTGGTGAATGCAATTGTCTTCCCAATAGCAACATATGGATGCGAGACCTGGACACTAAAGAAAGCTGACCAGAAGAGAATTAATGCATTCGAGCTTTGGTGTTGGAGAAGACTTTTATGGATTCCATGGACAGCGAGGCTCACCAATGGAGAAGTTCTTAAGCAGATAAGGCCGAAAATGTCGCTAGAAGCTAGGATCACCAAGCATAGATTGGCATATTTCGGTCGTATTATGCGGAGAAAATCCTTGGAGAAGGACATCATGCTCGGAATGGTCAGTGGCAAGAGAGGAAGAGGCCGACCAAGAACCCGCTGGCTTGACACCATCAAGAGGGATACCAGAATAGACATAGCCTATCTGAACGAAGTGGCCCAGGATAAAACTGACTGGAGGACACTGATCCAACGAGTGACCGAGAGTCGACCTCGACTGGGCGGGTAGAGAGAGATTAAACGCGATTTTGGATTGGTGGTAAGGTGATAGAATCGGAGGTGGGGAATGTTTAGTGGGATTTTTTCCGGTTCTTTGCGTTCTGGTTTCAAATCCCTCCAAGATCCACTTAACCTTTTATCTCCTCAAAGACAATAAGATAAAGTACAAGTGAAATACTCTGGTTGATAGTGTTACTAACTCTTCTCACTCAAACCGCTCATTTTCTAGTTCGTTTTGTTGTTGTTGTTGTTGTTGTTGTTGTTGTTGTTGTTGTTGTTGCTTATTTCTACTATAGACACAAGTTCTGAGATTTGGGGGAGTGGGATAATCGACTATATCGACCCCAGTAACCAACTACATATTTTATCGACCTCGAAAGGATGAAAGGTAAAGCATACTTCTTCTCCGGAATCGAACCCTGATTCCCCCGTTACCCGTTGACATCACGGTCGGCACTTACCGGGCCGTCGACAGTTGATAGGGCGGACTCGTGGGGGACCCGTCGCGCGGAGGCTAGTCGTTCGTACTGCGAGAATTTGAACTAAGAACGTAAAGACTAATAAAATGCCGTTAAGTATTTTGCCTGTCATACTAACGGTTCTGCCAACTCACCGCCTTATTAAGGATTATTAATGCAATGAAATAACTCTGTATGAGAAAGATGCCCGTTCAGGCAGACGTACGGCAGCACGTTTACAAAATGAAACTTTTTGTTGTTTTCTAGCATGTAAATAACATGGTACAACGTTATCCCTTACTCGACCATAAGTTATGTCACAATATTTGAAACTAATACACTTTGTCGTTCTTTTGCTAGTCTGTGATTTTAAGGGATTTTTTACATATTTTTCTATATTTTTAACCATATGTAATATACGTTCATGTGGTCAGTCTAGTTTGATGCAGCCTACTTGAACCTTCTCCTCGGACTCTCATCTCTCTTCCGACCTACTTCTTGGGCTTTATTCACCACTACAGAACCTCTTTACAACCTCTCCGCCTGGATTACCGCTGGAACTTTATGCATCCCGGATTCAGCCATCATAGATCTTACTGTAACCCTTCATGTTGTTCCCCCTGAAATAAGTAACAGATAAGCTATAAATACACCACGCTTCTTCCAGTTTCCATCTCTCTCTCTCTCTCTCTCTCTCTCTCTCTCTCTCTCTCTCTCTCTCTCTTGTATATATTATATATATCTATATATATTATATATATATATATATATATCATATATACATATAATATAACATATATATATATATATATAACGTTATATAATATATATATATATATATATGTTATATATATTATATATATATATGTATATATATATATATATATATATATATATATATATCCATATATACCGGAGTAAACACATAAATGTGAAACAAGGGGGAAAAAGAGTACTCAAATACCAGTGGTAGAGTAATATGCTTATTAAAGCATATTACTCTACCACTGGTATTTGAGTACTCTTTTCCCACCTGTTTCACATTTATGTGTTTACTCCGGTATATATGGATATATATATATAATATATATATATATATATACATATATATATATAAATATAATATAACATATATATATATATATATATATATATATACGTTATATATATATATATATGTTATATATATGTATATATGAATATATATATATATATATTATATATATAGATATAATATATATACGAGGAGAGAGAGAGGAGAGAGAGAGAGAGAGATGGAACTGGAAGAAGCGTGGTGTATTTATAGCTTATCTGTTACTTATTGCCGTTCATCGGACAGTTTTTGCTAGCAAAAACTGTCCGACGAACGGCAACGCGAAACTCAGAGTAACAGGTTTTGTTGAATTTTCTGCTGCTTTAATAAAGTATATATATATAATGTGAGGTATATTTGCCATCTCAATATGGCTAACCATCTCAATGGCTAACCATACCTCGTTCATAGATTTATTATATATATATATATATAATATATATATATGAACAATTGCAGCGTGAAGGTGTTTGTAAGCCATTTAAGAAACACACAAAAGCCGTTCGATTCACTTCAACATTTAAGTTTAATTTGTCAAAATATTTTCGTCGCTAAAATCCGCGACTGTTCACTGACAAAAATCCGGATTTTGTCAGTGAACAGGTCGCGGATTTTAGCGACGAATATTTTGAATCGAACGGCTTTGTGTGTTTCTTAAATGGCTTACAAACACCTTCCACGCTGCAATTGTTTTTGTTTCAGCACACGATCTCAGATCAAATTACTTGCTATGCGAGTACATCTTGGTAATATATATTATATATATATATATATATATATAATATATATATATATATATATATATTATATAATATATATATATTATCGGCTACTTGTTTCAGTCGTGTGACACCGATCAAGTTGCGGTACCAGGTTGAAGAATTTTTAGTCGAATGAATCGACCCCAATACTTCTTTGATTAAGCCTGGTATTTATCCTATCGGTCTCTTTTACCGAACCGCCAGTTTACAGCGGTATAAACACACTAACAGCGGTTGTTAAGCAGTGCGGGAGAGCATACACAGACACAAACACACACAAACACATACATACATTGATTGATAGATAGATAAATAGATACATACATACATACATACATACATACATACATACATACATACATACATACATACATACACACACAATACATCATACATACATACATACATACACACACACATACATACATACATACATAAATACATACATACATACACACACACATACATACATACATACATACATACATACATACATACATACACACACACATACATACATACATACATACATACATACATACATACATACATACATACATACATACATACATACATATACGACGAGCTTCTTTCTAACAGTTTCCGTCTACCAAATCCATTCAGAAGGCTTTGGTCATCCCGAAGCTATAGTAGAATGTCACTTGCCGAACGTACCATGCAGTGGGAATGAACTCGGAACCATGTGGTTGGGAAGCAACCACACAGCCACGAATGTATGCATGCATATATGTATGCATGTAAGTATGTATTATGTATGTATATATGCATGCATGTATGTATGTATGTATGTATGTATGTATGTATGTATGTATGTATGTATGTATGTATGTATGTATTGACTTGGCGCTTAAGCACTATATGTATATATAATTATTATTATTATTGTTAATTCAAAACGGAGAAAAAGGTGACAAGAAAAACATATGGTTGTAGCACATTGATAAAACGCTCAGAGAAGGAAAAGAGTTGTTGGTTTATGTTTTGAGCATAGCTCTTCTTCGGAAACAAGAAACATAGGAAAGTTCAAAGAAAAGGAAGGAGGAGGAAAAAAATCGCCAACATTCCAAGTGTAGTTACATTTATATCCACTGAAGTTAAGAGCTCGACTTTTAATCTCTTAAACTTCAATATATTCTTACTTAAATGCAATAAACGTAAACGAAATGAATTTGCAGAGACATAAAATGGGCGAAGCGAATATTTTTCAGAATAATAAAATGTAAGTATTTCACTGATATCACAAAATTTTATTTTAAGCAAAGATTAAATGCATTGAAATAGAGTATCAGATTAACTTTTGCAATGAATAGATTAACAGTGACCTCGAAGTTTCGTTAGACTGCCTGGCAAAGCCAATGATCGTCGATATTTCGAAATCACTGTCAACCTTTTCATTACCCTCATATGTACACTTATCTGTCGTCAGCGAGAACTTTTCGACACAATATACTGAAAGACAGTCTTACGGCTTTGAAAATGCTGTAAGCTTACGTGAAATGGTAACAAGTTTATATTTGTACTAATCGTTATTTAGCGCTTCTAATTCACGTGTGTGTGTATGTGTGCACGTATATATGTACACACACACACACACATGCACTTATATATATATATATATATATAATTTCAACAATTATATAAAAGGGCTTAGTAAAATAAATTACTTGGTAAAATTGATTAATAATTAATTAATTTTACCCTCAATTGTTGAAATTATAATTCATTTCTCTCTATTTAATGCTTCGGTTTTTACCGATAAAACATAGTGTTTATCAATTTTAACCCACGCTGGTGGAAAGGGGAGAGCAGAAATTCTTCGCTTGCATATTTTGAATTTGATAGCACTGGTAGTTTGAGCAAATCTCCGGAAGTGATAAGAAGCCAAAAGGGTATGCTCCCACTTTCAGTGTTCCCAAATCCAAATCAAGGAGTTCTGAGCTGACGAAAGAAATGTCGATTTGACTAATCTAGAAACGTACGTTCTCAAATAACCTTTGCATTTGTGATTTTTTTAATGTTTTCACCCCCATACCTTCGTGAGTTGACTTGAGCAAACACTATATGAGAGAGATTTTCTTTAAGTATTAGAAATAGTTTTAAAAAATTTTTTTTAGCTGCTATTTCTAATGAGTTCAGTATGTGGCAAAGTAATTTATTTTACTAAGCCCTTTTATATAATGTAATAATTTGAATATATATATATATATATATATCGTATTGTACTTATCCCCCGACTTGTAAGGGTAATAATACCCACTCTTTCCGGTATCTTTATGGCTACACTTGTTTGTATAATGAGATACACATTCGACGCTTCTAAAAACAAAATAAAACTTTGTTTACATATGTTGTTGTTGCATATATATATATATGTGTGTGTGTGTGTGTGTGTGTGTGTGTGTGTGTGTGTGTGTGTGTATACATAACATTTCTCCGTTTTTTCTGGCCTTGTTTTTGTATACATTCAGTGCTTTCTTCTAAGGAATCAAGTGCTCTTAGCTTAGTTTTTCCTTGGGGCAGGCCAGATTGGAGCAATCTTGAGTATAACCAGCCGAAATTGCAAAGATAATCTGGAACTCGACTGAGGAAAGAAAACTCCGAATGACTCGTCCTTCTTTTCTTTGTATCGTCTGTCTGGCTGTTTTGTTGTCCCTTTTTGTATCATCTAACTGTTTGGATGTTTTGCGTTTTTGTCCCATTTTTGTATTTTTATATATAAAAATATAGCAGTGTACATACACTTTGGTCTCTTATATATAAGTATATATATAAATTTTGTACGATTCTATTATTCTTTCTGTTCTTTCATTCTTTCCTTCTTTTTGTCAGCCCCTTCATGCTTACTATGTTCATTCCACTCTTCGTTCTTTTGTTCCCCCTATCTCACATTTCCTGGCCTTCTTTTCATGCACACCTTCCCTCCTCTTACACTTCACTCTCGCCTCTCCTTAATTCTTCTATCCTTCTGCCTCTACCTCTCTCTCTTCTCTCCCCGCGTGGCCGGTGTTCGGCCAAGCCTGACCTTTCTTTCTTGGTTCGACTACCATCCGTGCAACATCTATATTCCTCCCTGTGCCTGTCAAATCTGACGTCCCTGCCGTAAGGCTTTAACTTCCACAGACGCCAGCTTAATTTAATTCGTCCTTATTAGAAAGGCACCTGTTGTTAATGTCCTGTTATTTGTATTTGTGTACCATTTCCCCGTTTTTTTCCGTCCTTGTTTTCGTATAAATTCGCTGCTTTCTTCCAAGGAATCTAGTGCTCTTAGCTTAATTTTTCTTTGGGGCTGACCAGATTGGAGTAATCTCGAGTATAGCCAGCCGAAATTGCAAAGATAATCTGGAACTCGACTGAAGAAAGAAAACACCGAATGAACCGTCCTTGTTTTCTTTGTATCGTCTGTCTGGATGCTTTGTTGTCCCTTTTTTGTATGAAGTCTGGATGTTTTGCGCTCTTGTCCTATTTTTATATTATATATAATATATATATATGTGTGTGTGTGTGTGTGTGTGTATGTATGTATGTATGTATGTATGTATGTATGTATGTATGTATGTATGTATGTATGTATGTCAGGTCACTTTCGAGTGCTACTGGTAACATGTAACCCAGTACAACCTGTTGCATGGTCGGGTCGTCGGCGATTAAACCGGCAACCCCACCAAGCTTGCTTGGTGATGAGGGTGTTTATTGGATACCCTGCGGGATGAAAAATAAAACCTGTCAAAAGGCGGAGGAACACTTGAGAGTCAACAGCCATCCAATAAATGTCTTAAGGCTGTATCATGCGCGGGGACATAGAAATAATCGGACTGAATACCCGATCGTGCGGTTAAACCATTGTGAGTGAAGGACTCCTAGCCTTTGTTAGGGCATCCTTCTAGTAGAAGGTACTCAGGTAACTGGGATAACTCCGACATAAAACCTGCGGCTCACTGGTTACCGATGATGTTGACTTGTTCTTCTTTTCGGATTATGGCTGCTGTTGCTTAGTGAGTGGGTTTGACTCAGTGCACAGCCTTTCCTCACTTAAAAAAAAATCTTCTTGCACAGGCATTGCACGATAACAACATTGATTAAGCTTCGCGCAATGGCCATACTCGATAACGAGGGGGCAGCCACCATGTATATATGTATGTATGTATGTATGTATGTATGTATGTATGTATAATTCAATTTGGGGGATTAATAGAAATGCGGGTATTCTATTTCAGATAATACAAAAAACAACCTAATATCTGAAGGTAAACTCATGGTACGAGTATCTATCTGCACGTCATGAAATAATACTTTAAAGGATAGAACCAGTATACCAACAGAGTATAAAATATACTTCCTTAATTACCTCCTACTTAAGTTAAAATTAAAATTATCGATCATGAATGTACTACACGTGTTTCAGCATTGGAAGATTATGATATATATTGTATATTGTATATATACATGTGTGGTGTGTGTGTGTTGTGTGTGTGTGTGTGTGTGTGTGTGTGTGTGTGTGTAATCATCAGATTTACAATTCCACCAACACATCTTCAGGTTCTTTTTCAAAATATTGTTAATCCAATTTTACATCACCTTAAAATTAAGCGTTAAATTAAACTTTAAATGTTTTTTTCTTTGAAAAGCTGTTTATCTATAGTAAAAATGGATTCACTTTTAGACACTGTTTTAAGTTCCTTTACAAACAATAAATCTTACACAATTTTCTGATCTTTAATAAAGCGAACGTATCCTAAAAACAATGCTTCATTGCCCAGGAGAGTCGGCTGGTCCAATTGTAAAACAAATTGTTGATTTTTAAGTATTGTAAATAACATTTCCTCAATGCCCTCACACATTTCATCAATTCTTTCCACAGAATTATTACTAAGTGGAATCGTTATGATAATTCCACTTGGGGAAGGATGATGTACTACTGTAGGAAGAGCTTCTTCTAAAGCTGACAAAATTTGTTCTCCAATTGTATGAGGTTTCCCTGATCTGGCAATCATTCCTCGAGATATTCTATGCACAAACAAGTCCTTCATCGCATTTCTGTGATTAGTTTGTCATAAGAATAGATTTTCTGTTGCAAAATTCATTTCGTTCAGTTTTAAAGAAGGACAAATCTTTGTTTGCTTTATCGGGGTTTATCTTGTTTAAAAGATGCGAAAGCCTGGATGGCTTCAGAGCCTCATTCGAAACAGCTTTCTCGTGAAAAAACATTGGCTATTATTCATTATCAGGAGTAATAATAAATCCAAATATTCAACACTATATTGTCTACATTTTCAATTTAATGAGTTTTGCTGACATTATTATAGATGAACTCAAGCACTTAAAGTAAACTAAAAAAAGTACAAATAATACCAACGACCACCATTAACTCTTCAAAAACGATTGAGGTACAAGAGTACTTTTTTCATGAAATAATAGGACTTTGTTGAAACAATAAAGAGGTTATGACTGAAAGACCAACTTTACAATAGTTTCTTCAACTAAATGATAAATTATGTACATTATTTACGTTATTTACATTTGACGGATATTTGTCCCCATCTTGTTTGTTCTTAACACTACATTTTGGCTGGTGTACTCTTCAGCCTTCATCAGGTGTCCTGGGGGAATTTCGAACCTGGGTTCTCATTCCTAAGGTATGTTGTTGTTGTTGTTACTATTATTATTATTATTATTATTATTATTTGCCTAGAATCGAACTCGACATCTTGGGGTTAGTAGCCCGCGCTCTTAACCACAACGCCATATGCTCGTGGGCAATTATGGAGTGAATTTTAGGGCTTATAAATCTAATAGCTTTGTATCCTTCCTTAATACCGGTTCCCATATGCTACTCATCTCTGCACTAGGCCCGGTTAGGAGGTTATTATGTCCTAGCATACGTGCTTCTTCTTTTAGTTTTCGTATTTTCCATTATTGTTCTCTGTCTATTATTTTAATTTCATCCCACAACACCGACAACACACGCTCACGGAGAGAAATTGGATGTTCCGGTAACTCTTTTAAGCACCGTCTCTCCAATCACAGGTCCTCCTTCAGAGTTCCGGAAAGAAGATACGTAACATCAATGGCCAGCCACGTCTGGCAACTAAGAAACGATGGGATTCCATACACGATCTCATGGAAAATCCTCGAGAACCCAGACCCCTACATCAACACGACGAAGCGTTACAAGTTACGCATAGCTGAATGTGCGAGGATCCTAAAGGACTCACTCGAACAAGGGAACATCCTTAATTCCAGAACGGAGATTTTCGGGCCATGTTTACATTTCAGGAAGTTTCTGCTAGCCTTCTGGAGCCCACAAGTTGGCGGCACAGCTGGAAATCGACACCCTTAAGAAAAGGGAGATAATCTCCAATAGCTACCTTTGGGTAGTGAGACATTTCCTCCATATATTTTAAGAGGTCATGGGCCAACGGGGTTTTGCGATCTGACAATACGCCATAAAGTTAAACCAACACTTTATGGGCGGGAAATCTAAGGTAATCCCATAAACCGACCTTCCCCATTTTATATACTATATATATATATATATATTATATATAGTCCCGTTATTGGTTGGATCAACAAAAACAGTACCCCCATCGAGTGAGCCTGAAGGATTGCTTAAAAGCACAAGGTATAAGATGTAAATATACCACTTTTCTTTGTATGAAACTAACGGTAGTTCGTATTTGAGTTACTGTGTACATTATATATATATATATTATATATATATATATATATATATATATATATATATATATATATATAAAGTGTGTGTGTGTGTGTGTATGTATGTATGTTTGTATGTATACACGAATTCAGCGAAACTTTGTCTTTTTGTCCAAAATGAAGATGAACACCATGTGATCAGCCTGAAAATTCGTTAAGATATTAAGATAATTTTCTATTTTCTTAACAAGAAACCAGTGGTAGCCTTAATTCACAAATAAAGAAATTTTATCCACCAATGGCGGTGTCGAGTACTCATTTTCATCGTTTGACATTTACGCATATATATGTGCGTGTGTGTGTGTGTGTGCGTGTGTATGTGTGTGTGTGTGTGTGTGTGTGTGTGTGTGGTGTGTGTGTGTGTGTGTGTGTGTGTGTGTGGTGTGTGTGTGTGTGTTTTACGTGGTTGCCCGACCTACTATAAATAGTAGCCAACACTCTTTGAATCCATATCATACCGACTGAAATGAAGAGGGAAAAACTGAACTATGAATTTCAAAAAGTATAAAATGGTGGGTTGTTAGAGCTGCAATATCTTTATCATTTATAGATATTTATCGTCATCGATTAAGGCTGCCCTGGGGCTAAATATCAACAAACAATAAATATCGATGATGCAGCTTTTCTATCTGATTACTCGACGTACAGGAAATAGCAAATAGCTCTCCCTTAAAACACGAATTATAGTCTTTAAAATGAAGGACACATCTCATAACGTTGTCTTAAGTGTGCCTAAGGAGATGAGAATTTTTTGGCTGAAAGATCTCTCATCATAAGTCTTTTTAACCTGATCCGGCCTCGGGTTAAACAATAGCAGTAGCAACAACAACAACGCAATAAACTATATGATCCTAGATACACTATATCCGGTAAAAGGAACAGAATATTCAAAATAGAACGATTTTTATTGCACATCTTCTGGATCATGACTGACCCGAGTTTAACAACATCGACCATAAAGTCTCCTGTCCATTTATCGATATTATTGAACAAAATATAAAGAATCGATTTGTTAGACGAGAATCTTTTCCGAAGAAATTATCAGACTGCTGGCAGCTATGGTTACCATTCTAAATATACTTTTGCGTGTGTATATGCGTGTATCAGTTTCGTTGTGTGTATATGTGTATGCGTGTGTTTCCATATCTGTGTGCTTACCTGCTTATATGTGACTTACTGCCAGAGTGTGCCTTTCATGAATGCGATTATGTGCCTATGCATCTGTCAGCGTGTGTCTTTAGATGTATAGCTGCATATATGTATATATATATATATATATATATATATATATATATATATATATATATATATATATATTACATACTTAATATACATATGCTCTGTATATGTATATATCACACACACACTATTTGTATGTATTCGTGTGTATGTATATATATATATATATATATATATATATATATATATGTGTGTATGTGTGTGTGTATGTATGTATGTATGTATGTATGTATGTATGTATGTATGTATGTATATATATACATACAGGATGTTTCAAAAAATTTGATACCATTTTGTAATCTAATAACTTTGCCAGTTCTTGTTCAAATGACTTCAAATTTCAACAGCATGTGTGGAAACAGGTGAAAATTTTATGTTTAATGTTTGGTGTGTTTATCTTTTCAGGTATAGAAATGGCATTCACTGGAAGAGAAAAGGCGTTTTGTGTGCTGGAGGATGCTGGAACACGGTCGAACAAGACTGTACAGCGTGCATTTGTGAGAGAGTTCTCTAATTACCAACGGCAATGCAGATTTGGACATGGCACAAAAAACTCAAAGAGGGAGGCTGTGCATGGCAAAAGTATCTGGACGACCACTAACATGGGAAGAGACGGTCCAGCAGGTTCGCCAAAAACTCTTGCGAAGCCCCGAAATGTCCATAAGAAGAACATCTCTGGAAATCCAGATTTTTCCAACAATAGTTTGGCGTGTCCTGAGGAAATGCTTGGCAATGAAACCCTACAAGTTGCAGCTCGTTCAGGCCACAACGGCAGATGACAAGCGAAAGCGCAAACGATTCTGTGTTGATATGCAAGAGAAATTTGAAGTTCAAAAGACGTCTTGTTTACTTCAAACCTAGAGGAACTCGAACAGAGAATCACTACTGCGCTAGAGGCGGTTACCCAAGACATGCTACAGTGTGCTTGGTAGGAGCTGGACTACCGACTTGACGTCTACCGTGTCTCAGGCGGTGTGCTTATTGAACATTTGTGAAATCATTCATGGAATCCACATAACTTTGAATTTCTTATTCAAATTTGGAGGAATAAATCTTATGTTGCCCAATATTAAGCCTGTTTAGTTTCTAACCTAAGGCCCCTTCATTGCAATATCAGTTATTTATATATATATATAAATATATATACACATATATATACATATGTGCATACACACACACACATAGCACAACCTATAACTGTATATATATATACAGTTATAGGTTGTGCTTCTTTTTTCGGATTTATGTTTACGGACGAGATATATGTGTGTGTGAGTGTCTGTGTCTGTGTGTGACTGTGTGTAAATATGTATGTATGTATGTATGTATGTATGTATGTATGTATGTATGTATGTATGTATGTATGCATGTATGTATGTATGTATGCATGTATGTATGTATGCATGCATGTATGTATGTGAAACCAGCGAGCTGAGGGCGTTGTTTGCGCGCCGGACAAAATGATTAGCGCATTTCTTCTGGCTCTTTACCCTCTGAACTCAAATTCCGCCGGGATCAACTTTGCCTTTTATCCCTGTGGGGTCGATAAAATCAAGTACTAGTCAAGTACTGGGGTCGATGCAATCGCCTTACTCTTCCCCTTAAATCTGTTGGTCTTGTGCTAACATCAGAAAGAATTGGTGCATGTATCTCTATATGTATACACACACACACTCACACACACACACACACATATATATGTGTGTGTGTGTGTGTGTGTGTGTGTGTGTGTGCATGCATATGCATCTGTAAGTATGGGTGTCGTGACATGTTGTATATTTTGACATATATACGTATATATCCACATATAATTGCTTGGTATACGTCTGTATATGCACTTATTTCATGCTAAACTTCTGGAGCATTTTTACATATTTCTACAGTGCCTCTAATGATTCGTAGTTGTAATTTTCTAATTAGCAATCTCCTATCAGATCTTTGAGGCGCTGAGCTTCTCACGTTTGATATTAGTTGGATATCCAAGTGCCCCAATAATTATATGTATACATATAGATAAGATGGAATAAATGTAAATTTAGCTATTCTTATTAGACCGGCACAGATGTTTTCATTTTCAATGTCACTGGTCAACAGCCAATTTTCATCAGGGATGTTATCTGGTGTTTTATATGTAGTTTTGTCCGCAGATATCAAAAATGTAATCGCTTTCCTTCTATCAGACACAGTTATTTTCTGGTGAGATAAGAGAGGTGTATAACTCCCATCAGCAGTGGTGGAAGCACTCCGTCGGTTACGACGACGAGGGTTCCGGTTGATCCGATTAACGGAACAACCTGCTCGTGAAAGTTGTGATGAAAGAGTACAGCAGGGATCACCACCATCCCTGCCGGAGCCTCGTGGAGCTTTGGGTGTTTTCGCTCAATAAACACTCACAACGCCCGGTCTGGGAATCGAAACCGCGATCCTATGACCGCGAGTCCGCTGCCCTAACCACTGGGCCATTGCGCCTCCACTCCTATCAGCAGTATCGCTACACGTAAACGTCTTTTACAGGTAAATTCTGATTTCTGTTTTATAACTATTTATATTCATTTTGTAATTTTATGTTTTCATAATTTTTTCATTTCATAAATTTTACTTTCTATTTAAGGTGCCAAGTCATCATCATCATCAAATTCCACTCATGATGTCAAGGCATTGCAAGAACAATCCTGATATATTTTGTCATGTCTGTGGTTCATTTACCACCAAAGCTCAGCAACATGCCATCACAATTGAAATCAATATCTACCAGTTATACTTTGGCTGCTCTCTCTGGGATCAAGATAAGAGTTGGGCCCCGCACATCATCTGCTCAGCTTGTTCAAATGGACTAAGGGATTGGCTAAATAAGAGGAAGAGAGCAATGCTGTTTGCAATACCTATGATGTGGAGAGGGCCAAAGGATCATTTCATGGACTGTTATTTCTGCAACGTTAATGTATGTGGGTTTACTGTAAAGACCAAGTATAAGATTGTGTATCCCAACTTGGAATCAGCAAGACCAGTACCACACAATGATGATGATCTTCCTATTCCAATACCACCAGAAAATGGCCTTCAGATGTCTGACGAAGATGTATACTGCTGTGGAAGATACCGATGTGGATGCAGATTCCATGATTGAAAATGAAGACGTACCACAGAAATGTTCTCAAGGAGAGTTAAATGATTTAGTTAGAGATTTGTCATTGTCGAAGGATAAAGCTGAACTATTAGCAACTCACCTACAAGAAAAGTGCCTGCTTAATAAAGATGTTTGTATTACTCATTCCAGGAATAGAAATAGGGATCTGACTTCATGCTTCTCTGTTGATGGATCACTTTGTTTCAGTAATAACACTGATGAGTTATTTCGCTGTTTGTTCCAAGAGCATGTTCCAGCTGAATGGCGCTTATTCATTGACTCATCTAAGAGAAGCCTCAAGGCAGTACTACTACACAACAGCAATAAGAAACCATCCATTCCCATAGGACATTCAGTGCACATGAAGGAGTGTTATGAAAACATGCAAGTACTCCTCAATGCCATAAAATATACAAACTACAGCTGGAAAATATGTGGAGACTTGAAGGTGATTGGAATGTTGATGGGAATGCAATCTGGGTTCACGAAATATTCTTGCTTTTTATGACTATGGGACAGTCGTGGAACTAACACGCACTATGTGCAATCAGAGTGGCCTTTGCGAAAATCATATGAGCCGGGAGTTTCTAGCGTCTAGCGTCCAAAGTAAGCCACTTTTAAATCCAGAAAATGTTCTTCTTCCTCCTCTTCACATAAAGCTTGGCCTCATTAAACAATTCGTGAAGACGCCAGGAAACGCTCAAAAGGTTTTGAATATGTGAAGGCCAAATTTCCAAAAATCACCGAGGCAAAACTGAAGGAGGACGTATTCATAGGTCCGCAGATAAAAGAACTCCTGGAGGACAACCACTTCCTCACAGCACTGGATGAGATTGAGCTTAAAGCCTGGGAATCCTTCAAATGGCTCGGTGAACTTTCCTATGCAACAAGAGATTTCTAGAGTTTAGAAATGGAGTGAAATGTCTTCTAGACTCCTACGCTGCAATGGGCTGCCGGATGTCACTAAAAGTCCATTTCCTTGAATCATATCTGGACTTTTTTGCAGAGAACCTTGGAGCAGTGTCTGATGTGCAAGACGAACGCTTTCATCACGATATTGCATCGATGGAACAACGATATCAAAGATTTTCGAACGCAGGAATGTTATACAGGGATGAACCTGAGGCAAAACACCATAGAAAGTCCAAATCCCAAAGATTTCAAGTTGTTATGCATTTGAGTGTATTCTGACTTATTTGTACACAATAATTTTAATTTCGTGCAATAAAAAGCCATGAAATTATCGTATCTTGTATTCTATATACTTTATATAGACATGCTTTACGTATCCTATAAGTTAAAACAGCAGGTATCATTAACATGAAAATCGGACTTCAGATTCGTAATCAGCATCAAAAATTAACCCAGAAAAGTCAATCAGCAACTCTGATGATTAAAAACAGGTTCATTTTGTTGACCAATGCAATCGTTAATCATTATGTATGTTCTGTTATGGTGTTTTTTTACCAAGATCATGCCAAGAACATACCCAAAAGTGTTTCTTCATATTATGCATATTTATGCTATCTCATCATTATAACTTCTTATATTTTTATCCTCGTGATTTTTCCTCCTGCTGATGTCATTGTATAATGTTTGGGGCTAGGGTTATTACCACAGAGTCTGCATCGTATATGGTACCTAATTGATTTACCTACATCCCTATAGTTTTACAATCATATATTTCAAAACGAAAGCTAATATTCCGGTTGGTGATTGCGACAGAAACTGAGGCCATTTTTATACATGTACATATATGTATATTTGTTTACATAAAGGTGTATACTTGCATGTGTGTTTGCGTATATGTATGAGTAAGTGAGCGTGTGTGTATGTGCGAGTGAGAGTTAATGTATACATTCATGTAGCTACTCAACTATCTGTACACACACACATATATATATATATAGATAGATAGATAGACAGATAGATAGATAGATAGATAGATAAATAGATAGATAGATAGATAGATAGATAGATAGATAGACAGACAGACAGACAGATAGATAGATAGATAGATAGATAGATAGATAGATAGATAGATAGATAGATAGACGGATGGATAGATAGATAGATAGATAGATAGATAGATAGATAGATAGATAGATAGATAGACGGATGGATAGATA
This sequence comes from Octopus sinensis, assembly GCF_006345805.1. Taxonomy (NCBI): domain Eukaryota; kingdom Metazoa; phylum Mollusca; class Cephalopoda; order Octopoda; family Octopodidae; genus Octopus; species Octopus sinensis. The sequence goes on along the minus strand of NC_043006.1, from coordinate 102,641,423 downwards.
GATAGATAGATAGATAGATAGATAGATAGATAGATAGATAGATATAGATAGATAGATAGATAGATAGGGAGAGAGAGAAAGATTTAGAACTATTGTGTATTCATGTGTATAAAGATGTATGTGTTTAGTGTGTCACGTAAGTACCTATGCATGCACGTATGTTTGTATATATGAACTAATGTTTGTCGAGTATGTTTGTATGTATTAAACAGCTGCGTATGTATATGTATGTACATATGTGTTATTTGTATAAGTATATGCAGTTAGTATTATGAATGTGTGTGTATGTATGTGTGTGTGCGTATGTATGTATATGTATCTAAGTGACAGCCCAAACAATATTTTGAAATGTTGCTCATACATATATATATACATATATATATATATACATACATATATATATATATATATATATATATAATATATACATATATATATATATATATACATATATATATATATATATATTTATCAGATATCATATATCATATATATGTGTCTAGCTAGAGAATTGTATATATATATATATATATATATATATATATATATACATATAGATATGGATATATCATAGTGTATATATAATATATATATATATATATATATATATATAATATACACACATATAGATATGGATATATCATATGTGTGTGTGGTGTGTGCGTGAGTGCGTGCGTGCGTACGTATGTATGGTATGTATGTATATGCGTCTGTATGTATGTAGTACGTCTGTATGTATGTATGTATGTATGTATGTATGTATGTATGTATGTATGTATGTATGTACGTACGTATGTATGTATGTATGAGTGTCTGCTGAGAACCCAAACAAATATCGGTGTATATACGTAAAAACTATAGAATAGCTAAAGCCTCCGGCGCAAACATTTTTTCCATCAATAATTTTGCTTCGGCCAAAATTCTGATTAATTAAGAATTTTTGTTTCTTCCACGCATGCGCTGAATCACGTCTATATTTGCTTCTTTATTTCTTTAAATTTTTACCTTTTCTTCTAGTTTTGGTTTACGCTTCTTCCTTTTCTTCCTTTTCCTCTAAACATTTTGCATACGTCTTCCTCTCTCTCTCTCTCTCTCTCTCTCTCTCTCTCTCTCTCTCTCTCTCTCTCTCTCTCTCTCTCTCTCTCTCTCTCTCGAGTTTGTTCAGAAAACTAGGCCAGTGATTTGGCAGAAATGGCAGACAACCAGATTAAATAACCCTATGGCGTTTAGTTTCCTTCCTTCGTTTGATTTTTTTTTTTTTTCTAATTTTGTGTTTAAACTGCACAGGAAAGAATTAATAAAAAATATGTAATACACTACAAAACAATAATATATTATAATATAATGCTAATTTATTCAGTTGACTCTATCATTCTCTTTCCGAAGGGTTTCATTTTACTTTCTCTTTGTTTTTGTCCTTTTTCTTTTCGTGTCTAGTCAAACGAAGTAATTTTCACAAGGAAAATTTACGCATGAAAAACAAGTAGTAAAATAACTAACAGAACATCGTTTGATATTACGGAAAAGAATAAAATAACGTTAATACATGTATCAATACTTATTTGTCTCATTAGAATATCGAAGAAGGCGATATCAATGTCATTGTCGAAATTGAGAAGAGCGGCTCTCGTAACCCCGCTAGTGACACACAGACAGTGTGGCATCCAGAGCAAGTTATTGCCGTATTCTCGGATTCTTTGTCATATAAAACATTTACTTAAAAGGGAGGCGGTGAGCTGGCTGAATCGTTAGCGCGCCGGGCGAAATGCGTAGCTGTATTTCGGCTACCGTTACGTTCTGAGTTCAAATTCCGCCGAGGTCGACTTTGCCTTTCATCCTTTCGGGGGTTGATAAATTAAGTACCAGTTACGCACTGGGGTCGATGTAATCGACTTAATCTGTTTGTCTCTCCTTGTTTGTCACCTCTATGTTTAGCCCCTTGTGGGTAGTAAAGAAATATATAACGTTTACTTAAAAGGTTGTGGAGGCGCAATGGCCCAGTGGTTAGGGCAGCGGACTCGCGGTCATAGGATCGCGGTTTCGATTTCCAGACCGGGCGTTGTGAGTGTTTATTGAGCGAAAACACCTAAAGCTCCACGAGGCTCCGGCAGGGGGTGGTGGTGATCCCTGCTGTACTCTTTCACCAGTGGAGGTGCAATGGCCCAGTGGTTAGGGCAGCGGACTCGCGGTCATAGGATCGCGGTTTCGATTTCCAGACCGGGCGTTGTGAGTGTTTATTGAGCGAAAACACCTAAAGCTCCACGAGGCTCCGGCAGGGGATGGTGGTGATCCCTGCTGTACTCTTTCACCACAACTTTCTCTCACTCTTACTTCCTGTTTCTGTTGTACCTGTATTTCAAGGGGCCGGTCTTGTCACTCTCTGTGTCATGCTGAATATCCCCGAGAACTACGTTAAGGGTACACGTGTCTGTGGAGTGCTCAGCCACTTACACGTTAATTTCACGAGCAGGCTGTTCCGTTGATTCGGATCAACGGGAACCCTCGTCGTCGCAACCGACGGAGTGCTTCCACCACACTTAAAAGGTTATTTTTGTTGATGTTATTGCTGTTGTTTTCTTGCTTTTTCGTTTTCCAATTGGTGCATGGTTGCATAGTTTGAAAGTACGATACGAATGTCGTTAAGGGTAAGTGGAGAGTTGACATTAGGGTATGTACGTTTGTATATGTGCGTGCGTGTGTATGTGTGTGTTTGTATGTGCATGTATCAACATACATATATGCGTAAACGTATATATATATATACGTGGCTGTGTGGTAAGTAGCTTGCTTACCAACCACATGGTTCCTGGTTCAGTCCCACTGCGTGGCACCTTGGGCAAGTGTCATCTACTATAGCCTCGGGCCGACCAAAGCCTTGTGAGTGGATTTGGTAGACGGAGACTGAAAGAATCCCGTCGTATACATATATATATATATATATATGTGTATGTATGTATATATGTACGTATGTGTGTGTATGTGTTTGTGTGTGTGTGTTTGTTCCCCCCACATCGCTGGACAAGCAATGCTAGTATGTTAACGTACCCATAACTTAGTGGTTCGGCAAAGAAACCAATAGAATAAGTACTAGACTTACAAAGAATAAGTGCTGGAATCGATTTGTTCGACTAAAGGCGGTGCTCCAGTATGGCTGCAATCAAATGACTGAAACAAATAAAAAAGGAATAAAAAGAATATATTATATATATATATATATATATATATATATATATATATTATACACACACATAGTTCAAATTTACAGAAAACAAAAGACGAAGACAGGTGTAGGAACAACAAGCAGGTGTATCAGTTTAACGCTCGAGAAGAAGGGAAAAGTCTTTTACGTTTCGGGCCTACGCTCTTCGAGAAAAATGATTAAGAGGGAAAAATGGAAGCACATTAATGCGAATATATTCTCTTATGCCTATAAGCGCAACCTCTGCACGAACTAGCAAAACATACATTGTGTATTTTTTTTCGATATTTGTGAGTGTTTGTGTTTGTGTATGTGTGGGTGGATGTTGTATTTTGATTGCGAATGATTGCTTAGAAATACAGTTCACTTCAGTTTCTTTCATCACCCATGTACCAAGTCTACTCACAAAACTTTGTTCTGCCCGAGGCTTTAGTAAGAAAAACTTACCCAAGGTACCGCGCAATGGAACTGAACCTAGAAGCGTATGATTGGGAAACAAACTTGTTACCATACAGTCACGCCCGCACCTGTAAAGCCACACCTGCGCCTAAACACAGCCGCGACTGCACCTTGTATTCAAATTTTTTGTCATTGCACTTCTGGTTACACCAAGATTTTGTTCATGTATTTGAAGTTTATTAAGAGACAGACAGACAGACGGATAGATAGATAGATAGATAGATAGATAGATAGATAGATAGATAGATAGATAGATAGATAGATAGATAGATAGATAGATAGATAGGCAAGACTAAGGGAATTTTTGATTGGGAAGATCAGAGAGAAGCAACGAAGTGCAGGAGAGCAAGTAAGAAATGTAAAAAAATTTGCGCGATAAAATCATTTAGTTTAGGATGTGAAGAGAAGCTATTAATTATCATTTCTTGTCACAGGCACAAAGCAACATATTTTGGAGGCAGAGGTAAATGTGGTTTACCATGAAATATCTTTGAGACAAATCTTGAAGTACAATGGAGCAGATGTTGGAATGAGACGCAATGAAACGAAATATTTGATATTTCAAATGTTCTCCTTTGCGAAATGGAAAATGATAATTTAGTTTATACTAGGTTAAAGAGTTGATTCTAGTGTTTGTTGAAGCTTACCTACCATTCAACGTCTTTTGTCATAGCCATGAAGCAGAAGGAAATTATCAGGGCTTCGTTACCAAAGGAAGGCGAGAAGACAGTCTTTAGAATGAACTCCTTGGAGAAGCGGATTCGACTTACACTCGATAGCAGCCAATGTTTGACATAACAGCTCTAAATCAGTCATCCGGAAGCTGTGGCATTCATATCTTTCCTAAAAGTTTGATCAACGTCAAAAGAACTTTTTTTTCTTATCGGGGGTAGCTAATCGATTCTATCGATACCTGTATGTAACTGGTATTTTATTTTATAAATTTAGGAATATTGAAAAGCAGAGATAACTTCATGTCGATTTGAACAACAACAAAAGTATAAGAAGCCGAATATTTTACGGTATCAATTTACGATCCTTTACATTGTGAGTTTCAATCAGACCGAGGTCAACAAGGGGACAGGATGAAGACACAAAATGTAAAGAAAGAGAAAAACAAGCAAGACTGGGAAGAAAATGTTAAAGAGAGAAAGGCAAGAATCAACATTGAGAGTTAAAGATTACAGAAAGACAGAATGCAAGATTACAAAGAGGGGAAGAGGGACAGTAAAATATAAGATTGTATTAAAATCGGTGTAAGTTTGCTTATTTTTGTTGATGTATGTTCGTTTAACCCCAGGTTGGTTCTGATTGACCAAATTTATTGTCAAAAACGTTAATGATGTGATCATCCTATCGTTTTGAAAAATTTTTTGCATTTACAATTTGTCCTTCATTTCTAAGGGAAATAGAGGATGATTTGGGAGATTTTAGTTGATGCATGTTTTATCCTTTAGTCTAGAGAGAAGTAGTGCCCATGACCCTTTAAATGAACTTCTAGACTGATCCCTGAGAATAGTACTAAACCGGATGATGGGTTAAGTCCACTACCCATGTAGACCATGGAGAGATTTGAACTCAGAGCGCAAAGAACCGGAACAAATACTGTTATACTTCTAGTCCGACGTTCTTAGATTTCTACTAATCCACAGCCCTTGGTTTGTACTTTTCTTTTATCGAACCCAAAAAGGAGGAAAAGCAAATTTAATGTCGGTGAAATTTGAACTTAGAGCCTAAACAGACGGAACAAATACAGCAAGAAATAATTTGTTCTACGTTCCTAAATTTCCACCAATTCAATACCATCGATTGGTACTTTGTTTTTTTTTTATGAATCTAGAAAACAAAAACGAAAGGCAACTTTGATTTAGGTGGTATTTGAACTCGAAGCCCAGAAAGTCGCAACAAATATCACGAAGCGCTAACGACTCTGCTAATTTGTTGTTCACGGCTTGAGTGGCGGCTCCAGCTTTGGTTTGTAAGTTTGTAATGTGTATATTGTGGGGGCGGATTATATAAAATAAGATAGAAACACATTGTAGCCGTAAAGAAACTGAAAGAAAAGAGAAGTGGGAGGGAGTAAAAAAAAGATTTGAAAATATAAAAAGAAATGATAAAGAGATAAAAATTTGACAAACAAGCAAAGAAACAGAATGGTTTGTTTCTTGTTATTTTGTAAATTATTTTGGTTGTTCATTTTGTTTTCTTTCTGGTTAATAATTCTGAAATGGCTATTTTCTCTCTATTTCTTGTTTCTATTGTAAACATCTCGGCATTTCATTTTACGGTTTTCCCCTTTTGTGAAATAAACGGGTTGTAAGAAGCGGATTATAATTCTTGTGTGACATGATTAAATGAAATGAAAACTTATAACTGAAACAAGCAATTAAATATTTATTACGAAGACAAATTGTACAGAGAACAAAAATAGATTGGGCTTTTTGTTTTATTTGTATGGAGCGCTTATTATTTTCAGGGGAATATTTCTTTCGAATGCAGGAACGCACTACTTTATGGCTTAGAGTATTTGTTTGTTTTTTGTTGCTTTGTTTTTTGGGGTTTTTTTTTTTTGAGGGGGGTGTTTTTAGTGGTTGCAGCTTATGTTGTATTTCATATTGTGTTCTTTTATAATCTAAATTACTGGCGGGAGGGGTGAGCTGGCAGAATTGTTAGCACACTGGACGAAAAATGCTTAACAACATTTCGTCCGCCTTTACAGTCAGAGTTAAAATTCTACTGTGGTTGACTTTGGCTTTCATCCCTTTCAGAGTCGATAAAATAAGTACCAGTTCGGTGCTGGAGTCGATGTAATCGAATAACCCCCTCCCCAAAAATTTCAGGTTTTAAGCCTAGAGTAGAAAGGATTATATAAATTTCCGTTGCAATATTGCGGAATGGTTCAGCCGTGTAATACCGAGTTCGATCACCATTAGGTGAAATCGCGGGCCAACGTCATTTTCTTTAATCTCGGGTCACCCCATACCTTATGAGCGAAATCGAGTGGACGGAAACTGCATAGCAGCTGACTAGATCGAACGTACCAGTAATTCAAAACGTACAACCTCATCACTCTGTATTACACTGAATATGGCTGAAAATTATGTTATGGGTGTAAATATGATTTACCACGAAATATCTTTGAGACAAATTTTGAAGTACAATGGAGCAACTGTAGGAATGAGACGCAATGAAACGAAATATTTGATATCTCGATGTTCTCCTTTGCGAAATGGAAAACGATAATTTAGTTTATCCTAGGTTAAAGAGTTGATTCTAGTGTTTGTTGAAGCTTACCACCATTCAACGTCTTTTGTCATAGCCATGAAGCAGAAGGAAATTATCAGGGCTTCGTTACCAAAGGAAGGCGAGAAGACAGTCTTTAGAATGAACTCCTTGGAGAAGCGGATTCGACTTACACTCGATAGCCAATGTTTGACATAACAGCTCTAAATCAGTCATCCGGAAGCTGTGGCATTCATATCTTTCCTAAAAATTTCGTTATGGGTGTTTGTAGAACGCTCAGCCATTTGCACATTAATTCAGACAGGTAACCCAGTTGGTCGAACTACTAAGTCTTTATCGTTGAACGATAGAGATTCACCTCTGCTGCAGAATAGATTTGAAAATCAATTTAATAAACTCGTCTTCCAGTAATTAAAAAGAAAAGGATAAAGCTCTTTCCTGACTCATATAGACACATAGGGCTAATTTCTTATTAAGGCAAGTGAGTATTATGATCTCTTATAAGCCATGAAAATCGAATTAAGCTCCGTCCTTACGAGTCCTAGGGGCCATGACAAGCCTAATTAAGTCAGAGGGAGAAGATAGTGCTCTGGGTTTGTTGTTATATGGTACTGGTGTTGTAAAGGGTTAGATTACACTTCCTGTTGGATTTGAGGTCTACAATGAGAAGAATTTACATATTTCTAAATCTAGTAGATACTACAAAATTTTCGATAGACACATAATGAAGTGGTCATACGCAACATCACATAACCTAGCGTATTCTTGTAATGTTATTAACAGTTTGAATGTGCTTGAGGCACGTTTGAACCGGTGAACAAGCTACTTACTGCGTTTTGTCACAGAAAATATATCCCGCTTGTTGACAAATGGTGTGTGTACACATAGATCAGCTCGCAGCACCACCTACACAGACCGTGAGATGCAAGCATTTCGGTGTAGTTATCTCTCTCGTAGCGCCGCCTGCCTGGTGTCCGTGACCGAAGAGGAGATAACTACTCCGAAATGCTTGCATTACAAAGCGCCCCCCCCCACCTTTGTAATCTGCTTGCGGCGAGCCTCTGTGCAGCGCTGCTATGGCAACTGGAAAAGCATAAGAGAGTCAGTCTCTTCATTCAGCTCGTAGCGCCGCCTGCCTGGTGTCCGTGACCGAAGAGGAGATAACTACTCCGAAATGCTTGCATCCCACGACGTTCTTTATTACCCATGGGGGTTAACATAGATGGGGACAGCACAACATGATTTGGGGTCATGTGATACAATTATATACAACAAATGGATTAAACTATTTACAATGAAATCGAATGTAACACAAAATACAAAAACACAGAAGGGACACATGAAGTTAAAAAAACAGGATTGCCGACCCCACGAACCCTGTTGTTTTAACTGAAACCTTTAGTAAGCGATCATGGCAATGTTCATGTGAGGTCTTTCATACCCAGCATTCGTGCAACACGCTTCCATCTTTTTTTAAACACGCACTCTGACAGACACATTCTCTCTAACCCCACCTTCCTTTTCAGATGAAACTTGAAAAAGTTCGTCAGGGCGGTGCCAGAGATCATGGTGTCTGCTATTATACCTTTTACTCTAGTCCTCCATATAACCTCTTTCGCAACTGCTACTATCACGAGAAAGCAATGTTTACCTTCGTTCGTCATGAAACCAGGCGGGTCAATTTTTAAAATTGACTCAGACGGCAGCTGTACTCTTCTTCCGTCCGACAACAAGTGTTCTGCATATGCCCACACGTCCGAAATTTCCGGACACTGAACAATAGCGTGCAGGACTGTTTCCACATCCCGCCCGCGTCTTGGACAGTCCGATAGTCCACCGTGACCATGTCTTGTGAGCTTATCCCGAACGGGCAAGGTTCCTCTGTAACATTGCCAACCAAGGACTTCTGAAAGTTATCCAGTGTCCTCGGTCCGAATGTCCTTTGGAACAGGCTGTCTAACTGATTATTATCGAGACCCAAGGTCCTTCCCAGGGCATCGTCATTTCCGGCTTCTACCAACCTACTATAGAACGCTGCGGTGGTACCAAAGCCGCCGGCATTGCTCGAGCTGCGGAAGTGGAGGAGAGCCTTACGACATACTCAATCTTAATCTGCGATGAAACCAGGTTTCTCTACCACCAAAACTGGCAAAGCTGTGAAACATCTGTCTTGCGAGTGGGGACCACACCCGTTCACCATCCAGGTAGAGCCAAAGATGCCTCAACCTCAGCGCATGTCTGCGCATCAACAGCCAAGGCATCCCTAACCCACCCTTTAACGGCTTTTGACAGCAAATAGAACGTCTCACAAGAGGAGCGGAACGCTTCCACAGAAAGCGAAAGATTTGCCTCTCCATCTTGCTCAACCACGAATCAGGACAAGGAACGACGGTTAGGCGGTAAATGATGACCGATGCTATGAACACATTGGCCACTTCCGCCCTCCCTTTCAAGGATAGCCACCACCAAGACCAAGTCTTGACCGCGTGAGTCACCTTGCTCGCAACCTCAGACCAGTTCTTTTTTATCTGGAGACCTGGACCGAACCAGATCCCTAGCAATTTAACCGGGCCCTCCGTCCAGCATCCCACGATGCTATTCGAAGGCATCGACTTGCCCCTCTAGGTGCCGAGTTGCAAGCCGACTGACTTTTCCTGATTAATTTTTGCTCCTGTCGTAAGCCTTGATGGTGTCTCCCACATTCTGTAGGAGTTCCACCTTGGTCACGATGATGGTGATGTCGTCCACATACGCTGTAACGGATCCTACACCTCCTGGATTCGTCGGGATGGCGCTTAGCTTTCACAGTAATGGCTCGAGAACCATCACATATAAAAGCGGGGAGAGCGGACACCTTTGATGAACTGACCGTTTGATGCGGAACGGCTTGGAAAGGAAACCGTTCACTCGACCGATCGAGTCGACGTTGTATAACTGTATAATCCACCTGAGGAAACCAATACCCAGCCCGAACTGTGCGAGCACAGACACCAGGTAACGATGGTTCACCCTATCGAAAGCTTTACTCTCGTCTAAATGGACCAGTGCCCCGCCCTTGCCAGAGTTATTCCCGAACCCTTCTACGGTGTAACGTATAAAGTGAAGATTATCCTGAGTTTGTGCCTCCCCGATCAGACCATCCGCGACACGCGTCAACCTTTTCGCTAACACCTTGGCCAAAATCTTCACTTCCGCGTTCAGAAGGGTGATGGGCCTAAAATTATCTATTCTATCCCCCGTGTCCGGGTCCTTCCTGATCAGTGTCACCACTCCCCGGTGTACAGATCTGGGAATCCTCCCATTCTGATTCATATATATGTATGTATGTACGTATGTATGTATATTATCTATGTATGTATGCAAATATGTTATGCACATACACACACTCACACACACGCACACGTGTATATGTGTGCGTGTGTGTGTGTGTGTGTGTGTGTGTGTGTTTATGACAACAACAGATGGATTGTGGTTCACTACAGCTGTCTCAGAAGTGTTTTATTAATGATTAACAGAAGGGTTAGATCATGCAAAAAAAACCTTTCCGTTGGGTGAATACAGGTAAGAATTAACAATTAAAACTTCTCAAGAACAAGTAAATAGTGTCAGATGACTCGGCCGACCCAGATTCGGCCATAGAGTGAAAAGTTAGTATCAGGTTTATAATGAGGAGCTTGATAAAGGACCAGGATCAGGGTGTGAAGTAGATGGAGATGTATAAGGAAGTAAGTGAAGAGAGAAACACTATGTATGTATGTATGTATGTATGTATGTATGTATTCACTCACACACACACACACACACACAAACAGATAGATAGATAGATAGATAGATAGATAGATAGATAGATAGATAGATAGATAGATAGATAGATAGATAGATAGATAGATAGATAGATAGATAGATAGATAGATAGATAGATAAATAACTTTCTATTCTGGCCACACAGGGCTGACACAGAGGGGACAATTACAAATGTAGAGCTTTTCTTTTCGGAGATGGAAAAGGAAAAAGAAGAAAAAAAAGAAACAAATGTAAAATTTCGATCAAAAGGATCGGAAGAAAAAAAAGCGATCAAAAGGGATCGTGTATCACAGAAAGAAATTTTTTTTTTCAAAGTATCAAACAAGATTAGGTTCATCCGTGGAAAGAAAAGCCTACAGAAAAGACCACGGTAACCTCAGGCAGGGAGGAAATAAACACATGAGAGCAAAGTGCTCTCTCTCTCTCTCTCTCTCTCTCTCTCTCTCTCTCTCTCTCTCTCTCTTACGATTTACAGGATCATGCTCAAAGTGGTTTCGTCACTCGCACACCCCATCTTTGCTACATTCACCCATCTTTTTTTGAAACTTTCACGAGACAAAACCTGCCTTTCCATTCTCACCTTCCTTTTCAAGTGGTACTTGAAAAAGTTGATGAGCGATTGGCCACAGTGGTAAGTGTTTGTCTCTAATCCTTTCGCTCGGGTCCACCACACACATTCTTTCACCATAGCAACCAGTACGATGAAAACTGCCTTGCCTTCCCGGTTGAGGGAAGGGGGCGGAGCAATTCTCACGATAGACTCGGCCGACAGGCAGATACATCCCACAGGTGACAGCAGCTGTTCGGCATAAGCCCACAGGTCCGAAATGGATGGATACTGCACGAGTGCTCTGACCGCATCTCGGGCAAGTCGGTCCAGTGTGTCTCAAACCGTGCCTGTAGAGCTTATCCCGAACAGGTAATGCTTCTCGATAGCACTGCCAGGCCAAAGATCTTTGGTGATTGTCCATAGGTCCCGGCCCGAAAGTTGTCCTGAACAGGCGGGTCAGGTGTCTCTCGTCGCCGCCCAGATTCTGCCCGAGAACGTCGTCGCACCTCCCCTCCACTAATCCTCTATAGAACGCCTATTTTGTAATGAAGTCGCACAAATTTGGTCCCGGACGGCAGAGTTGCTTGAGAGCAGCGCGACACTCGCGGTGCCATTCTCCTAGCCTCGGTCTCTGATCCACGATTGTAGATCGGCCAAGGAGACGAGCTGCGGGAAAGCGCGTTGCACAAAAGGCGACCACACCAGTTCACCATTGTCTATGAAGCGCCGGAGATGTCGCAGTCTCAGCGCATGCCTGCGCATCATCAACCACGGCATGCCTAGCCCTCCATTTAGCGGGTGTTGACAGCAAATGGATCGCCTAACCATCGGAACGCTTCCCTTCCACAGGTAGCGGAAGACTATGCGTTCCAGTTTGGTGATGGTAGGGTCGGGACAAGGCACGACGGTCAGACGATACTCGATGACGGATGCGATGTACGCGTTCGCCACCTCCGCCCGACCTTTTAGGGATAGCTTCCTCTCAGCCCATTGCTGGGTGAGAGTGGCCATCCAAGTCGTTATTTCGCCCTAGTTCTTCTCCATTTGGAGGTCCTGACCGAACCAGACTCCGAGCAATTTAACTGGTCCGTCGGTCCAGTGTCCCACGATGGAGACGCTGTTGAACGGCGTGGGCTTGCTTCTCCAGGTGCCGAGCCGCAAGCCCACTGACTTTTCCCGGTTAATTTTTGCTCCCGTTACCGCTTCGTATTCTTTTAGTGTCTCGCCGACCAGGTCGATGTGCTTGTGGCTGGACACTATGATGGTGACGTCGTCCGCGTATGCAGACACGCTCCTCCCGCATCCCAGCTCTCGTGGGATGCCCATCAGCATCGCCGGTTTCCGCAGTAGTGGCTCAAGAGTCAATACATACAGAAGCGATGAGAGGGGGCATCCTTGACGAACCGAACGCATGATGTTAAAAGGTCTGGAAAGATGACCATTTATGCGAACTACCGAGCGGATGCCGCTGTATAAGGCAACGATCCAACCGCGGAAGATGGGACCGAAACCAGCCGCTTTAAGGACAGCCTCCAAGTAGTGATGGTCTACCCTATCGAAGGCCTTTGATTGATCCAAATTGATCAGCGCCCCACCCATACTAGGATGTAGCGCATAAGATGGAGGTTGTCATGGATACTCCGACCTGGCACGGCGAACGTTTGCGCCTTGTCGACTAATTTCTCGATGACAAGCGCCAACCTCTCGGCTAACACCTTGGCCAAAATTTTCAAATCTGTGTTGGGCAGAGTGATGGGCCTGAAATTATCTATGACGTCCCCCTTGTTTGGATCTTTCTTTAGCAGTGCCACTGTTCCTTGCTTTACAAAGGCGGGGGTACTCCCGTTTTGTTGCCAGTTGCAGTAGACAACTGCCAAGGCGCCTCCAAACAAGTCTGGCATATGACAATAAAGTTCGTAGGACAGCCTGGTGACTTGTCTCTCGCGCAGCCTGCCATCACATTCCGTACGTCCGCGGATGTGATGGGTTTTTCACAACACTCCGCCTCTCTTGCTGAGAGTCGTGGCAGGGCATGCAGATAGGCACTAAAGTCCACTCTGCGTTCTGACCCACCATTTGTCCCAAACAGTTGGGTAAAGTGTTGTTGAAAAGCCTCACACATCCTTTCAGACTCCAGTAATTCGCGCCCCTGTTCATCTGTAAGTGACCTGATGGTGGCTCTGTTGCCGCGTTGCGTCTCCACTACTCGGGCCCCTCGGGCGGCTTCAACTCCTTCGTTCCTCAGAGCACGCATCCTAGCTCTGACAACGTATCCTTGGTGTTTGGCGTTGAGGTGTTGTTCGAGGGCCAACCTCGCTGCCAGTACGTTGGATGCGATGCCAGTTTTAAGTGTCTTTTCTAAATTCTTAACTAAGTCTCCCTCTATTCTATTTCGGTCTAATGCTAGGGCCTTACTGTACCTAACCGATTCTGATTTAATTGCTCTCTTTAGAGCATACCACCATCTGTTGTTGATTATGGCACCCGCCAATGCTCTCTTTACTAATGTGCTAATCTGGTCCCTGTAAGCCGGGCATGCCGTGAAAGACGCGTTCAGCTTCCAGTAACCAGGACCCTGCCTCTGTGTCTTATCTAAGTCAAGTGTACAAGTCACAAACTTGTGGTCTGTGTAGCTGACTATGTGGTATTGTGGACAACCTACACTATCTTTATCTACTGTCCTACAGAATACTTTATCTAAGTACGATCTGGATGACCCGATGCGGTTGCTCCATGTCCACATTGGCACATTCGGGTGGTCCAGTCGGTACCTATCAGATAGTTGGAAACGTCTGAGCAGGTCTTTGAGGCATTTGCACCCCCTCCTATTGCTATCTCTGCCCACGTAGTCTTGATGCGTGTCCAAGGTGGCGTTCCAGTCCCCTACTAAAAGAAAAGGTCGAGACGTTCTCAGGAAAACCTCTAGACGTCGAAAGAAATCTGGCCGGCCTGTTAAGGATGGTGCATAAACTGTTATCAGTCGAAAAGCACACTCATTGCTGCCATCGACATCCAAGACGACCAGCCTACCCTCCGGGTCTAGGAAAATTGCTCTTACTTTGAATTTCAGACTCTTCCGAAGAAGCACCGCGGTGCCACCTCCGGCCATTCTCGATAGACACGGAGAAAAATAAATGTTGAAATGTGTGCCGAGCATGTGCTGGAGTGCCCGCGGGCTGTGGAGTCTGGTCTCACTGATGGCTATGATATGCAGATTTTGTGACTTGGTGTCGTTTGACAGGTAGCCTTGTTTCCAAGGCGAACCCAAGCCACGTACATTTATACTGCCTATTTTGAGCATGTTCCAATCGAAAGTTGTGTTTTACACATGAAAGAAGATGAAAAAGAAAGAAAGAGAGAGAGTCACTTACTGTCCGAAAGTTCTTTGTTCTTCACCTCACAGTCTTCTCCCAGAAGGTTTTTGTACAGTTTTTTGGACAAATATTTTTGAAATCTCCCAACTGCATCAGAGTAGAGAGATTTTAGGATGCTGTGTGTGTTCTGTGTTATGTGTATGATTTTAATGTGTTGTGGTGGTGTTGTGCGTTGGTGATTATTTGTTTTGGTGTCATTTTCGGTTATGTCGGTGTTAGACCTAATGTATTCCATTAAGTTGGGGTTGTTGGTGTTTATGGCTGTCAACATTGTTGGGGGGTTTGGTGGTAGTGTGTTTGTGTTGATGTGCATGTTTTCTGCGGATGTTTTAGTTTCGGGAGTGGTAAACCTCCCTGCTTTGCTTGTCTGCTTCTCTATTCTTTTTCCCCTTTTTTTCTCCTCCCCCTCCTGTGGCTATTTGCCAATCCTCTGTGTCGTCTTCATCTGATGACATGTCAGAGGAATCAGAAGGTGGGAGGGGAAGTGTATTGGGGTCTATTTCTGACTGTGTTGTTGGTGTTGGTGCTGGTTGGTGACAGTTGGGGTGTGGTGTATGGGTTGTTGGAGGTGGGGTATGAGTCTCTTTGGTTTTCTGTTCTTGGTGACGCTGGTAGTGGTGTTGTTTGGTTGGGCTGACTTATTGGTTGGTGATCTTTCATTTGTTCATATAGTTTTTTGATTAGTTGTGCATATGGCGATGTGGGTAGTAGTGCTGTTTTTTTGTATGGTTTTTGGTTTTCTTGTGGTTGTTGTTGTTTTTCATGATCTTGTTGTTATTGCAATTGTTGTTTCTGTGCTAGTGGGCACTTATTTTGTAAGTTTGCATTGCTACTACAAACGTAGCGACGAGACTTTCTGCCTTCGACGGCTACATGTAAACTCGAACCGTTCCTCGATTGAATTCTATGCGGAATTTTCTCCTGGATCATTGGATTTATCTGAGCGAGGATGTGGATTTCTCGGTCGATCCAGTATTGATGGTCTACGATAGCGATTTCCAAAATATTGATTTCGTCTTCGATGTCGTAGCATATGGCAGACACGAGATATTTTATTCCCAATTCAGGAGGCACATTCCTTATTTTAACTTTTGTAACCCTACGGCCAAGGTATGTAGGGATCATTAATAAATTTTCGAATTGGAGGGACTTTGTGGAGAGGTCCTTGGCTCTTTTTTCACTATTGAATCGAACTTCGATGGTGGCAAATTTGTTGCCCCTTGTGATGTAGTTTTAAAGGCCCATATAGGCTTTAAACATTTTTCGACATTTTCTTGTGTGGCCTTTTCGTATAGCCTTGTTTTGAGGTTGAATGTTTTGTAGATAATTGGGGGGGGGGTCGATTTTTTCTGTGATGTCTTGAGATGTCTGTAGTTGTATGCTGAGGTTGTCTTTTTTTTAGCATTCCTTTACAGGCAAGTAGTTCGTCCTTCGAAAAAGATACGTAAGATTTCTTTAGCTTTAAAGCTGCGGCAAAATTGTTTTCGGTATTCGTTTTGGTTGTGGTGGTGATGGCGGTAGAGGTGGTGGTAGCAGTGGTAGAGAAAAACAGCAGCAGCAGAAGCGCTTTTTAAGGGCCGTGTGCGTTCACGCGGAACAGCTTTGTTTTCAGCTTCATTCGCCTCTGGCATTGGTAGAGGCGGGAATTCGGCCTCGTGGTTTCGCATAGCCATATTTGTTTAGATATATTGCAAAGAAACTGAAGAAAATGGAATTGTAAACAAGTTTGAAACTAACCCTAAGGCTCAATTCCTCCCTTGAAAATACACTCAAACGCAAGCTGGGTGCTTTACACACCTTGTGTGTAAAATTTTAAACAAAATGTGTGCAATAGAAGGACGAAAAGGGGAGGTTACCTGCGGAGCCGATGCGACATCACGTCAGTCCAGGACAGATACATAGATAGATAGATAGATAGATAGATAGATAGATAGATAGATAGATAGATAGATAGATAGATAGATAGATAGATAGATAGATAGATAGATAGATAGATAGATAGATAGATATGTAATATAGTTTCATAATTCCGCTAGGGTTTTGAATATGAAATATTGTCTATACGTGTACACATGGACACATGCACACATGCACACGTGCACGCACACAAGAGCGCACGAGCGCAATACTATGCGTATGTGCGTGTGTGTGTGTGTGTGTGTGTGTAAGTAAGTGTGAGTATGTTTCACATGTGAATCATGTTAGTACTAATAATTTTCCTTGTCGTCACGTTTCACTTCGACTGACAACTTGTTTGTCTTACAGCAAGGTATGGAAAGACATATTTTCTTGTTTCCTTACTCAGACAATATATGCTCTTTGTCTCCTTTTTCTCCATCTCCTCTCTCCGTCTCTCTCTCTCTCTCTCTCTCTCTCTCTCTCTCTCTCTCTCTCTCTCGCTCTCTCTCTCTCTCTCTCTCTCTCTCTCTCTCGCTCTCTGTTTTATTTTATTCGGTTAGCAACCAAAGTTCTTCAGATAAGTAGATTTTACTCCGTATAGATTAGCGACTGAACATTACATATACTTATATTTACGTACCAGTGTATATGTGTCTGTATATACGTGCGTATATACGTTTGCTTGTATGTGTGTGTATGTATGCCTGTACGTATATGTGTATATACATGTAACTTTGAATGCATATATGAATATGTGTATATATATGTATCTTTATATGTATGAGAGAATGAGAGACGTTGTCTGTGTATATATCTATATACACTCGTAGGTGTATGTATATTTACATATATACACTGATTATGTTTATGCTAATGTAAAATATATATTTTAAGTATATGTTGTTCGGTTTTTACTATTTGTACATACGTGTATGTGTAAAAAAGATCGTGTGTATATGT
>NC_043006.1:102608935-102621435 GCF_006345805.1 Octopus sinensis | reverse complement strand
ATCAGAAAGTACGGGTGAAATTTCCTCAGGATTCTCTGCTATTCGAGACTTCAACAACCTGCAGCTTTCGAAAGAAATAGTGCAGTTATTAATAAGAAGGTTTGAAATTAATGCATGCAGGATTCTGCTGCTCTAGCATCACTCCTTCACAGTAATCCTACGAAGCTTTCGGCCCTCCCTCATAGTTTATGTTTGATACCTATGTTTCTGGATCAGTTTTATTGAACTAAACTTTGTGTTTGTCTCTTCTGAAGCCTAAAATATTGGCAGAGCTGACAGACACTTTTTCTTGAATTCTGTCCGTAAAATATCACTGGGTGGATATGTGTGTGTGTGTGTTTGTATGTGTGTGTGTGCCTCCACCAATACTAATTGACAACCGGTGTTGGTGTGTTTACGTCCCCGTAAATTAGCATCTAAAAAATAATAAGTAGTGGGGTCGATACATTTGATTAAAAATTCTTCAAGGCGGTGCCCCATCATGGCCACAGTCACATGACTGAAACAAGTAAAAGATCAATGATAAAATATGACAGGGTATTTTAAGCATCGAATGAGTAAGGTAGGAATTAAAGAATTCCATAGGTTAAAAAAATTACTGAGAACCACTATTGTAGAAGCTTCTTTATTCGCTCGGCTGTCGAGTGGTATATGTGGGATTGCTGAGGCGTTTAAGACGTTTAGCAGTGAACACTCTACCAACAGAAAATAGGGGCTTCACGATTATAAGCTTGCAGCCAAAGCGTCTGTTTTACTATGTCTCATTTTCACGTTCTCAGAAGTATAAGGATTCGAACCCCTCTGTAATATATCATCTAGAGCATTCCCAGTTTTACGCCGCATAATTTGCGACTGTAAACAATAGGAGCTGTTAGAGCTCAAAAATTTGATATGTTTGTTAAATTTCGTTGATGACTTCTATTCCATTTGTAAGAAATTTTATCAGCGATAGAACAGTCTCATCTAGTTTAGATTTTTCTTACCCGATTACCACCAACGAAACTGAAGATATAAGTTCAAACACAGAAGGGATGTTTGATTAGTGATAAGCCACTCTATGTTGTTCTTTTATATAAAATTACATCTATCAGTTATATTGGGTTGTCTGGAAAGTTCGTGCCGATTTTTAAAGGAAAGAAAAGGTCAATAAATACTTGCCATTACATTTTTAATCAACCAAATATGAACTATTTTGTTGCACAATGCGTCTCCATCTTTCCTTTAACTTGAAAATACCATCTTCCCAGAATTGAGGGGATTTCATGGCAAAGAATTCAAGGTATCTTTTTACGTCATCCAAGGAATTGAAATTTTTACCATTAAGGCCATTCTGCAGAGACCTGAATAAGTGGAAATCCGAAGGAGCAATATCTGGTGAATATGGAGGGTGGGTTAACACATCCCAGCCGAGCTGCAGCAATTTTTGTCTGGTTTCCAAAGCATCAAGTTCCGAAAATGAACTTTCTTATCTTCCATTTTAAAGGGTTACATAATTAACACAGGTTATAGGAACATAAACCGTCTTTCACGAAAAGATAGCTTAAACTGTGCTCAAAATGGAGGTGTAGTCAAATCCTATTTTATGGACTCAACCATGTTCTAAAATAAGTCGAAAGGTAAGCTACTATAAATCGGCACGAACTTTCCGGACAACCCAATACAATAATAGCTATATGCATTGTGCCGTTTGTGCCTCATGGGAGCATCTATGTCAACTTATTTCTTACATTATACAAATTTCAATTTTTAAGATTTGCACAACAGTCGCCAAAAAGTTATTACTACCAGCAGCTCCATATTATATGCATATCTCAACGGAGTAGTTTGGGCCCTGTCCACATAACTGTATGTAACCTACGATACAGCTTATTGTTTGTTGAAAATAGTGGTGGCTCTATAAAATAATGTTTGTTTGTTTGTTTTTAATTGTTCAGTATTGAGTTCAAGTCAGCCATCGGTGATCAATGGAATAACCCAACGAAATAACTCTATAAACCGTATTGATGTAAATTATTTGGTTGTTGTTTTAGCCTCAATCCAGCAGATTCCACGCTGTCTTATAGCCAAAAGCTTCTCATTCGTGTCCATCCTATCTTATCTAGGACAGTGAAGGCGCGTGGCTTAGTGGTTAGGGTGTTTGGCTCACGATCGTAAAGTCGTGAGTTCAATTCCCGGCGACGCCATGTGTCCTTGAGCAAGACACTTCATTTTCACGTTGCTCCAGTCCACTCAGCTGCAAAAATGAGTAGTAGCTGTATTTCAAAGGGCCAGCCCTTTCTGTGTCATACTGTATCTTGAGAATTACGTTTACGGAGTACTCAGCCACTTGCACGTTAATATTCCGTTGATCTGACCAACAGAAACCCCGTCGTCGTTACCGATGGCCTGTCAGTTTTATATCTAGGATCACAGGATCCAATAGGTTCTTCCTCTTTCTTAAAGAAGTTAGGATATGATTAACTCAGGTTGATTTGGTTGCTATTTCTAGCTGTTGAAGTGACTATGCAAAAGTTCCATTGTAGATGTACACGAAGCAGCCATAAATAGCTTTCTACGAATCGATTTAGTATATGGTTCCGTTTGAATGTCTCCCTCTTCTACAAACATCCGACCTTAAAATTACTTAGAAGAAATAAGAATTTTTAATCCACATTGATCTTCATTCGAAATGATCGAATGAAGATCAATGTTTATTAAAACAAAATATCTAAAAAGTCTCGTTGTTGTGGTCACAGATGGACAAGTGGATTGATTACTAGACAACTAATCTTAAAATCGATGGCTTGAAATTTATCACCAATACTACATTGTAGTATTGTACAAAACACGTCACTTTTAAATAACTCGGTTCATCTGATTGAAATGATTTCCTGCAAGCAGCAGGAAACATTTGTAAAGTGATAAATGTTTCAAAGCTTTGCCGTGCTTAATTCAGTTCCTACAGAGAATCGGGAGGCATTCGAATCACGCGCACACACACACACACACACATAAGCACAAACAGAGAGAGAGAGAGAGAAAGCGACAGACAGGTAGACAGACGGCTATGCAGGCAGAAAGAAAGATAGACAGGCAGGTAGGTAGGTAGGTAGGTAGATAGACAGATAGATAGATAGATAGACAGACAGACAGACAGACAGACAGACAGACAGACGGACAGACGGACAGACAGACGGATGGACGGACGGATAGACAGACAGACAGACAGATATATATAGATAGATAGAGTTTCACACATACATACACCCACACATTGCACACATACGTGTGTGTGCGTGTGTGTGTGTGTGTATTTGTGCGTGTGCGTGTGTGTGTATGTGTGCGTGTGTGTGTGTATGTGTGTGTGTGTAAATATAGGCGCAGGCGTGGCTGTGTGGTAAGAAGTTTGTTTTGCAGCCGCATGGTTCCAGGTTCAGTCCCAATGCGTGTATATTATCCACAAGGGACTGTACACAACAAATAATATTCCATTCTATACAATGAGAATTACTTGCGACACACATGGTAGGTAAAAATGAGCAAGACATTAGACAATGCAGTTCTTCGTACTGAAACAAAAGGTAGGATGGTTACGGCTAAACACCTTTGTTCTGAAATCTGTTCGATCAGATCTGACCTGGGATTAAACAGCAACAAGAGCAACATTTACATTTCACTCTTGAATACCCATGTTAACCTCGCGCACTCAGACACACCTACACCCGGGAGCCACACATTTACTCACGTAAACACACGAAAGTACAAAACACATTTACATAGACATGAGCCAACGAAGAAACCTATAGGTGGTCGTTCAATTTGCTAGAAATAGCAGCGAATTCCCTTTCTCGAAGTCACACAATACAGACATACATAAAAAAAAAACATTTATATAACCATGAGCAAAATAAAAAAAACATACGTGATTATTCGATTTACTAGAAATAACAGCTTTCAAAATCAAAAAAGTATGCAGTAGCTTTGTGAAAAGACGGTATCTAACATGGCTATGATGGAGTTTTTGTTTTTAATAAGAGCCGCTCGTCCTACTTGAATTTGATCCATATCTACCCACAAACCACTGTCTTTAAAAGGACGCATTTATGGAAAGTTACTGGATGAGTCGATAAATCACCAAAAACATTTTGTATTCATATACCACCAGCCGCACTGTATTGTATCCATATCTCAACACAGGAATGTTAACCATGTCCATTTAACTGTAAGTATATAACATACAATGTGGAGGCGCAATGGCCCAGTGATTAGGGCAGCGGACTCGCGGTCGGAGGATCGCGGTTTGTGTGTGTTTATTGAGCGAAAACACGGGGGGTGTCCCCAGTTGTACTCTTTCCCCCCAACTTTCTCTCACTCTCTCTTCCTGTTTCTTGAGTAACGCTGCGATGGACTGGCATCCCTTCCAGCCGGGGGGAACTCATACGCCACAGAAACCGGGAAACCGGGCCCATGAGCCTAGCTTAGGCTTGAAAAGGGCGCAGAAAATAAGAAGAATATAACATACAACAGATACAGATTGTTGTTTACTGGAAGTAGCCGCAGCACTGTAAAATATTGTTTGTTTTTTCAGCATCGTCTCTTCATAGGTGAAGAGCAGTAACAACTTATAAGATGAATGTATGGGCAGATGTTATGATGCTGAGCTATGTGAGCTGGCTGGATTGTATGCCATAGAAACAATAAAAACAAAAACAGAACAGCAATGGGACAGAACATGAATGAAAGCCTTTAGCAGTCACACATTGGAAGTAAGGAAAAGATTTAATTTGCACATTCAAAGAGTCAGGCCATCACCAACATAGCGTAAGTTGTTCCTTATATATGGAATTAAACTTACAGACTGACAAACATCAACCATTTGAAAGCTGAACGAAAGACACATATACATAAATGAAGATTCTAAACATCTTCACAGTATATAAAAGGGTTTACGTTGCCATATAAGTAGAACATCTATTTTATCGTGTAAAGTAGCATTATCGTTAACAAAAATGGCCGGTTTAAATTGTTTAAAAATCAACTTCTTACACAAAGGTACGCAGCAGTGAAACAAACAGAAAATGGAACATCATTTGGTTTAATCCACCCTTCATCAGAAATGTTAAATCAAATTTAGTTAAACATTTGTTAGCTAAAATTAAAACAAATGGTAATCAACCAGACAAAGTCTCTTAAATTGATAAATGAAGACGTCGAAAAGTGAGCTATAGCTGTAACTAGAAACATCAGCAACTTATTAATGAATAAACTTCGAAGGGCCACTAAGAACAATCTCAACAGAACTTCAAGGCAGATATGTTCCCGTAATGAAAAGAATGTTTAACTAAAGAAATTGTCAATAAAGTTAAGGTAATATTTCGAGCAGAAGACAGGGAAACAAAACAGAAACATTATATATTAATATGAGCGAAGGCAGTTTTAAAAGTCGTTTCTGTCAGTCATAAAGCATTTAGCAATGAAGATAAGAAGAAAACCATTGCCTTCTCCAGATAGGTGTAACATTTAAAATAACGAGGTATTGACCATTTCGATACCAACAAGTCAATCATCGTAAACAAGACGCTCTACTCATAATGAGCCAGTCGATGACAACTAAGCGGTGAAGAAAAATATCATATAATACGGCGATACTGTAAACAACAATACAGCGATAAGATAAAAATTAGCGTCAAGAAGATCAATTCTACCTGACAAATTGCAGCAACGAAATGAAATCTAATTGACTTAGAGGACGCAAGCAAAGAGATCCAAACGGAAGTTTAAAGTGCGCCATCTTACGGCATTAAAAGCCAACAATGATTTCGCTAATATCGAACAATTATTCCTTGTTATGTCATCTGACGAACACTTCTCCGGCGGTAAAATTGTAGTAATGGTAAAGGAGTCAACTTTAGCAATAATGCATATATATATGTGTATGTATATTTTTATATGTATGTATGTATGTATGAATATAGACATCTGTGTATGCATCTATAGTGTGCGTGTGTGGTGCGTGTGTGTGTGTGTCTGTGTGTGTCTGTGTGTGTGTGTGTGTAAACAGTGAAAGATAAGACGCGAACACACACAAACATATGTGTATATATTGAGGGAAAGAGAAAACACCATACAAGCCGAAGTATATGTGTGCATATATGTACGCATATGTGTGTGTATTTATCTTTGTGCATGCGTATTATAAATGTATATACATACATATATATACATATATGCGCGTGTATACAAATATATATATATATATATATATATATATATATATATATATATATAGTATGTATGTATGTATGTATGTTATATACTTATGTATGTATATTTATATACTTATATACATATGCTGTATATGCTCACACATTTGTACGCGTGTTTGTGTGTGTGTATGTATGTGTGTGTGCGTGCATGTGTGAGTGTGTGTAAAAGAGAGAGAGAGAGAGAGGAGGGAGGAAGAGAGAGAGAGGTGGTATAAAAAAGAAAGTCCATTAAAGATCTATTCAAGCCGACAAAATAAAGAAATGGCAGATAACTACTGGTTTCTTCTCGTACTGAATCGACACATCATTAGATGAGATGTTCATAGCTGACAGCTAATTAGCAAACCTATTATAACGTCTCAGACATGGCACAAAAGCTTTACTTGTCCGGATTAACTTAATATCGTCGAAGAACATGACCAAGTGGTACGTTTCTTTTAATATAGCAAGTAATTCTTCTTTTGTTAAGAAGAAAAGAAACCGTCTTCATGTATATCTGTCCTGTGTGAATGTATGTGTTTGTGTATATGTGTCTGTATGTATATGTATATATGTGTGTGTGTGAGTGTATAATCGTATATATATGTTTTATATATATATATATATAATATATATATATATATATATATATATATATTATATATATAATATATATATATATATATATATATATGTATATATGCGTGTGTATATATATATATATATATAATATATAATGTATATATGCTGTATAATATATATATAATATATATATATATATTATGTATGTATGTATGTATTAATCACACTCATGCATATATAGTATATGTATATATATATAATATATATATATATATATATATATATATATAGGTAAACAAATTGTCGCTGTTGTTTTTGTTTTTTGTTTAGCCACAAACCACCTCCGATCAAATGGGTCCATGATCAATTTCAAAAGGCATTCCATCCGTGACCATCCAGTTTTTCCCGTTTTCCATGCACTTTTATCAAGCTTTACATTATCCGGTATGGCATTTTTTAACAGCGTAGTGTGATTTCGAAAACTGTTATTTCTAGTAAATCGAATGACCACCTATGTTTTTTTTTTATTTGGCTCATGGGTATATAAATGTTTTTTTTATGTATGTCTGTATTGTGTGACTTCGAGAGAGAGAATTCGCTGCTATTTCTAGCAAATTGAACGACCACCTATAGGTGTCTTCGTTGGCTCGTGTCTATGTAAATGTGTTTTGTACTTTCGTGTGTTTACGTGTGTAAATGTGTGGCTCCCGGGTGTAGGTGTGTCTGAGTGCGCGAGGTTAACATGGGTATTCAAGAGTGAAATGTAAACTCTGTGTAAAGGACACAATTTAAATATCTCCATTCTATTGTTTGTTTGTTTGTTTACTTAGTTATAATTGAATCAAAGAGAAGAGGAACAGTGCTGATAGCCAATTACAGGTCTGTTCAGACTGCTGAAATTGATTTCCTTCATTGATTTTCATCTTAAACATCTGTACATCAATATCTGTCGATCAATGTTTGCCGATGTCTATAAGCGTTGGTAACCAATGATCTCGTCTGAGTCGCACATAACTTCAACCCTTGCTGAAAGATACCTATTTCTTTACTGCCCACAAGGGGCTAAACACAGAGAGGACAAACAAGGACAGACAAACGGATTAAGTCGATTACATCGATCTCCAGTGCGTAACTGGTACTTATTTAATCGACCCCGAAGGGATGAAAGGTAGAGTCGACCTCGGCGGAATTTGAACTCAATACCTAGCGACATACGAAATACCTATTTCTTTACTACCCACAAGGGGCTAAACACAGAGGGGACAAACAACGACAGACAAACGGATTAAGTCGATTATATCGACCCCAGTGCGTAACTGGTACTTAATTTATCGACCCCAAAGGGATGAAAGGCAAAGTCGACCTCGGCGGAATTTGAACTCAGAACGTAGCGGCAGACGAAATACCGCACGCCGCCATCTGCTCAAAGATACCTAACGAACAATCGTTGTTGTCATTGCAGCTGCGGTTGCTGTTACTGTTATTGGTGAAATAGTTCTGTGGTTCTCAATCTGGGTCCATTTGGCCCTTGGGAGAGTCCATGTAAGATTTTGCTGTCAAAATTTATGTGCAATATACAAAATGGTTTAACCAGTTCTCCTAATATTTAATCTCTTTTACTCTTTTACTTGTTTCAGTTATTTGACTGCGGCCATGCTGGAGCACCGCCTTTAGTCGAGCAAATCGACCCCAGGACTTATCCTTTGTAAGCCTAGTACTTATTTTATCGGTCTCTTTTGCCGAAACGGTAAGTTACGGGGACGTAAACACAACAGCATCGGTTGACAAGTGATGTTGGGAGTGGGACAAACACAGACACCACAAATATATATATTATATATATATAATATATATATATATATTATATATATATATATATATATAATATATATATATATATATATATATATATATATATATATATATATATATATATATATATATATCTATATACATACATCTATATATATACATATATATATGACCTCGTGTGTACCGTTTGCGAAATTTTTTCCTCTGTCTTCCCTTCTCTGGATCTTTCCTTCTCCTATGTTTCCGACGAAGAGTTCCGCTCGAAACGTTAAACCCTCCTTCTTTCCTTCTTTCCTGAGCGTCCAATAATACTATATTTGTTCCACGTCTTCGCGTTGTTGTGTTTTTTTGTGTTTTCTTGTTTGGATTAACTGTAATATATATATATAATATATATATATATATATATATATATATATATATACGACGGGCTTCTTTCAGTTTCCGTCTGCCAAATCCATTCACAAGGTTTTAGTCGGCCCGAGGCTATAGTAGAAGACACTTGCCCATGGTGACACGCAGTGGGACTGAACCAGGAGCCATGTGGTTCGTAAGCGAGCTACTTACCAGACAGCCACTCCTACGCCTAAAATGTGTGACGCTTACAGCACCTAGGTTTCCGAAGCGGTCACCCATCTAAGTACTGACTAGGCTCGACGTTGCTTAACTTCGGTGATCAGACGAGAACTGGTGCTTTCAGCGTGATATGGCCGTAATATTGAATGGTTAGGAGGGCCGATCCGAGTAAAATCGGATCATTATGTAACATAAAACGGTTGAGAAACACTGATATAGAGAGAAATTGTGTCTGAGGGAGAGACGAGAAGTAAGGTGAGAAATCAAGAAAGAAAAGGAGTGATGAACCAAGAGAGGGGGGTGAGGTGTGAATCGAGAGAGAGAGAGAAAGAAGGGAAAGAAAACCGAGAAAGAGATAGGGTGACATGTCAAATGAGAAGGGAGTAGGCTAAGATTAGAGAGAGGAAAAGAGAGAAAAGCAAAAAGAAATAGAGGGAGTGGCAGATCAAGTGAGAAAGAAGGTAAACTGAGGAATATAAAGAAAGAAAGAGGGAATAAGAAACCAAGGAACAATGAAAGAGAAGAGCAAAGAGAGAGTTTTAAGCTGAGATTAGCACAAACGGGTAAGAGCCATACCAAAAGGCGTTCAAGCCGTCTCTATCAGGAGCAGCAATCCAGAAATCCCGGGTTCGATCCCACAGCATGACATCTTAAGCAAATGTCATTTTCGATAAATTTTGGATCGACTTATCCTTTTGGGATAAACTAGGTTGACAGAAACTGTACGGAAGCTGTCCGATGGATTTTTTCCGCCCATACGGTTAAGTAGTTCTCTTCATAATTACGTTGTCTCGGCTTCCATCTTGCTGCGCGATATCTTGAGCCGGTCGACCAATTCCTTGTGTGTGGAATTTGGTAGGTGGAAACTATAGAAGCTTTGTGTGTGTATGTGCGCACGCGCACTATGGCCGAATGGTTAAGTACCAGTTACGCACTGGGGTCGATGTAATCGACTTAATACCTATGTCTGTCCTTGTTTGTCCCCTCTATGTTTAGCCCCTTGTGGGTAATAAAGAAATAGGTTAAGTTAATTTCATAAACACAAGGTCCCGGGTTTGATCCCACCTCATGGCATCTTGAAAACGTATCATTTTCTTCGGCGATGGGTCGAGCAATTCTTTGTGAGCGCAACTGAGATGATGGAAACAGAGCAGAAGGCTGGCTGATGGATTGCACCGATAATTCAAATGCTGTGTCACACCGATTCCAACAGAGAATAACGTTGGGATTACATATGTCTGAGGAATATTCGGCCAATTATACGTTCATTCCCTTAATTCAATCCGGAGCCTGGTAGCTAAGTCGATCGATCTCCTGGACACTCATGGCCGTAAATTTGTTTTATTTACTGCCAGTGTCACCAATTACTTCCCTTGCACTAGGCTATTGTATATTGCCATAATAATCTCTCTATCTCTCTCCTCCACCTCATTTCTCTCTGCATACATTTGTGGGTGGATGTGTTGGTGGGTGCACGTGTGGTCCAATGTTTATTTCAAACCATCCCGCACCTTCACCAAACTATTACCTTTACATTCCATCCATCTGAGGGGTTGATCGGATCCACCAGCTATTGTAACGCTGGTATACACCTTCATACGGTTAACGGAGAATTCTTCTTCAATCCATGGGAAGTTATATTCAAAGGATGAAGGAAGTGGGTTGCACGAGATATTAATAGAATGGAGAGACAGAGACAGAGAGAGGAAGAAAGAAGAGAAAATAAAAGTAAATTCTTTTTTGCTCTGGGCACAGGGCCCGAAATTTTGGGGGAGGTGTGGCCAGTCGATTTGATCAACCCCAGTATGCAACTGGTACTTAATTTATCGAGTCCGAAAGGATGAAAGGCAAAGTCGACCTCGGCGGAATTTGAACTCAGGACGTAAAGACAGACGAAATACCTATTTCTTTACTACCCACAAGGGGCTACACACAGAGAAGACAAACAAGGACAGACAAGCGGATTAAGTCGATTACATCGACCCCAGTGCGTAACTGGTACTTATTTAATCGACCCCGAAAGGATGAAAGACAAAGTCGACCTCGGCGGAATTTGAACTCAGAACGTATCAGCAGACGAAATTTCGCTAAGCATTTCGCCCGGCGTACTAACGATTCTGCCAGATAGCTGCCTTAGAAAAGAGAAGACGGAGAGTTGATGAGGGAGAGAGAGGCAGGGGAGAGACTTGGTAACTGAGAAAGAGAAGGTAAACAGAATAAAGAAAAAGGAAAGAGTAAGAGATAATCTGACAGAGAAACAAAAAGAGAGAGAGAGAGAGAAAGCAAGAAAAGAGGGGAAGATAAACTGATATGGAAGGTAAGGGGGAGAGGGAGAGAGTGAGATAGAGACAAACATATTAGACTGAGGCATACTGAGAAAGAAGGAAAATGAGGAAACCGGAAGGAATGAGGTGTACAAGTAGAGAAAAGAAAGAACGAAAGAAAAGAAAGAATGGAAGAAAGAGGGAAGAAAGAAGGGAAGAAAGAAGGGAAGAAGGAAAAAGGAAGAAAGAAAGAAAGCAAGAAAGAAAGAAAGAAAGAAAGAAGAAAGAAAGAAAGAAAGAAAGAAAGAAAGAAGAAAGCAAAGGGAAGGAAAAGAAGGAAAGAAGGAAAGAAAGATAGAAAGAAAGAAGAAAAAAGAAAGAAAGAAAGAAAAGAAAGAAAGAAAGAAAGAAGGAAAGAAAGAAAAAGAAAGAAAGAAAGAAAGAAGGGAAGAAAGAAGGGAAGAAAGAAAGAAAGAAAGAAAGAAAGAAAGAAAGAAAGAAGGGAAGAAGGAAGGGAGAAGGAAGAAAGGAAGAAAGAAAGAAGAGAAAAGAAAGAAAGAAAGAAAGAAGAAAGAAAGAAAGAAAGAAGGGACGAAAGGAAGAAAGAAAGAAAGAAAGAAAGAAAGAAAGAAAAGGAAGAAAGAAAAAGGGAGAAAGAAGGAAAAAAGAAAGAAGAGAAGAAAGAAAGAAAGAAGAGAAGAAGAAGAAGAGGGAAAGAGAAGGGGAAGGAAGAAGAAGAAAGAAAGAAGAAAGAAAGAAGAAAGAAAGGAGAAAGAAAAAAAGAAAAGGAAGAAAGAAAGAAAGAAAAAAAGAAAAAAAGAAGGGAGAAAAGAAAGAAGGAAGGACGAAAGAAAAAAAGAAAGAAAGAAGGAAGAAAGAAGAAAGAAAGAAGAAAGAAGGAAGAAAGAAGAAGGACAGAAGAATAAAGAAGGGAAGAAAGAGGAAGAAAGAAAGAAGAAAGAAAGAAGAAAGAAAGAAAGAAAGAAGGGCATTAAGAAGGGAAGAAAGGAAGAAAGAAAGAAAGAAAGAAAGAAAGAAGGGA
>NC_043006.1:102591435-102601435 GCF_006345805.1 Octopus sinensis | reverse complement strand
CTCCGCTTCTTTTGGTCGTTGACTTCCTAATCAGTTTCCAGTTTGACGACTCTTCGAACTGAGAATTAAATGATTTTTACCATCGTTTCCGGATTTGGTGCCCTTAGAATACTAATCGCTATATCATGCTGTGGTTGCTGTCACTACTAGTGCTGATACTGCAGCCTCTGGTGTTCTCTTTTTTGTCTTTGGCTTTCCACGAGGTAGAAAAGCTTCAAGAGGCTCATACTGCCATACGTGTAGTAGCTGAGCTTTCAATGCTGCACGAGGAGACTCGAAGCTTTTCTTTCACCACCCAATACGAGGCAGAGCTCTTGAATTTCTCTTATGGTCTTTGTGGAACATTATATACAGTACTAGCAGTATCGCCCGGCGTTGCTCGGGTTTGTAAGGGAAATAACTATATAAGCATTTTTAGAGATGTAAAGTATAATAGCCATCTCAATATGGCTAACCACAAAGTGGGGGGGGTGTTACTGTAGCTTTTTACGTTCTGAGATTTAATAATAAATTTTTAGAGAGTTACTTCCCTTATATATACCAAAAATGCATTAAAAATGTGAAAAATTGATGGTAAATTTTTTTTTAAATCGTAGACTCATCGTAGACGCGCGCTAATACCCAGAAGGGCTCGATATGAATCACGACTATAAGATACCCGGTTTTGGTTAAACTGCACCGCAAAATGTGGGAGTAGTTAGGAAACTAAATCGTAGGAGACAGACAGCACACAACCTCTCTTTTATATATAAAGATATCCATTATGACTCCACCCGACAAGATAGTTTGGTTATTTTGGTGATTGATGTCTACTCGTAATGTATCACAAAAGTAACGATGAAACAGGAGTGATCATCTTTCCACTATCCTTTACTGTAACCTTTGTGTTGCGCCACCCCGATTACTGTGGTACGAGTATCTCTAGACACTCTAGCTCAGCCTTCTTTATCGACTCATTTGGTTTAGACATTACGCCAATAATTCTGTGTATCTACCGCAGCCGATAGCGGAAATGTTACATAGACAAGGGCTGCCTGCAGCTAGATTTTCATAGGCAAGAAAGAAATCTCTGTGGCTTTCGAAATTCAGATATATATATATATACTGGCTTTTCTTTTTTTATTTTTTCCATAAGAGGCTGCGGTATTGGTGCACCTTCCCTTGTTACACATCTCTGCCAGGTTGACTTTTTCTCCATCAGCCATTTCATATCTAAAACCCATTTATTCGAGGTCGTTTATTTCTCAATTCGAACCTTTTATTCATTGTTTCTTTTTGTGACTCGTATGTGAGTGGCATGGCTGCTTCGGCTGTTTTGTTGTTGTTGTTGTTGTTTTTTATAGATTTATTCCGGGATAATTGTCCCTCATCAGAGAAAGTGTGTCGCAATTCTTCTTTGGATCAAAATCACTAGATAGAATATTGTAATTTTCACAACTTTTCTCGAGAGACATATCAGGCAACTTGATATTACTCTTTACTCTTTTACTTGTTTCAGTCCGTTGACTGCGGCCATGCTGGAGCACTGCCTTTAGTCGAGCAACTCGACCCCAGGACTTATTCTTTGTAAGCCCGGTAATTATTCTATCGGTCTCTTTTGCCGAACCGCTAAGTAACGGGGACATAGACACACCAGCATCGGTTGTCAAGCAATGCTAGGGGGACAAACACAGACACACAAACATACACACACATATATATATATATATATATATATATATATACATATATACGCGGGGCTTCTTTCAGTTTCCGTCTACCAAATCCACTCACAAGGCTTTGGTGGGCCGAGGCTATAGTAGAAGACACTTGCCCAAGATGCCACACAGTGGGACTGAACCCGGAACCATGTGGTTGGTAAACAAGCTACTTACCACACAGCCACTCCTGCGCCTATATTGGCTGTTGTGCAAGTATATCAAGCAACGGTATTTATGTATTCATATCAAGAAACAGTATATACATACGTAATTAAACTTCACATTTAAATGAATCATATCTTCAAAAATTTAGCAGACGTTTCCAGACATTGTAAAAATTAACAATTCGATTTATAGAGCATACAAATTTAATATTTTAGAACTATAAACAAGAAAAAATGTGTAACAATGAGAAAATATATTATTCTCTCTCTTCTATGCTATTTGAAACCGTTCCTCCAAATTGCGAAGATATTACTTTTAAGCGCTTCATAATCATTTTTATGGTAAAACCAAGATAGACCTACCTAATCGCTCGCTAATCTGTTATTAACTTTTAAACAACGTTATCAGAATGTTGATTAGGACTTGGAATAATCTTTATTAAAGAATGTTATTTATGGTTGAAATTTAATCGATTAATAACAGATACGGATCAAGTCGTACTAATTGTATTGATTATCTCCTTTCGCATGCTTACAGATCATTAATCAATAACTGTAAATATAATTATTTAAAACCTTGTATAAATGTGTTGATTTTGAAATAGTTACACGATTGGGTAATATACGTATATATATATATATATATATATATATATGCATATATTTGTGTGCTTGTATGTGTGTATATGTACATGTGTACATGTATATATGTGTGCGAGCGCATTTGTATGCATCTTTTAATTATCAGTGGAGTAAATAATTTGATATCTACATATATATAAAATTTTCAAGTAATTATATTTCTAGTTATTTAAGTAAGGGTTTGCAAGCATGAGAAAGCAGATAATCAATGTAATTAGTACGACATAAACTATATCTGTTATTAAGAAGTGTTGTCTATTCTGTATTTTATGTAGTTTGTTCTTAGTGCTTGCTCTTGGGCAGCACAGATTAGAGCCTCCGTTTCCGGTTTTAAATCAGTTTTAGTCATCCACAGCCATCTTTTTTCTCTGTCTGTCTTATCTTCAACATTCCTATGAAATTGATCATGCATTCTTTTCTTTGCCCACCTATTTTCAGTTTCATTTGTTTTCAATTTCTTGTATAGTGCTTTATTTTTGCAATCTTTCATCTTACACAAGCCTGACCTTCCTACTTCTAACAATAGCGGTTCTGTGGCATTTTTTACATACCATGCTATGTTGTTTTCTTCTGCTCTAATGCTGTGTTCGCATCCAATAAGTCCTCTTCCCCCTCTTTTTCTTGGTACATACAGTCTGTCTGTGTCACGTTTTGGGTGGAGAGACCCATATCTAGTTAGCAACTTCCACGTCTTTTTTGTCCAAGTTGTTTAATTCCCCTACTGTCCATGCGATTACACCTGCTCCATATCTAAGGAGTGAAACTGCCCAGGTGTTGATAGTGTCAATCGTATTCCGTCCGTTTAGTTTCGACTTCAGGATCAGTCTGTGCAAGTACTCCACCTCAAATTTTTCTGTCATTTCTTTCTCCATCAATTTATCCATTTCCAAAATCCCCAAGTACTTATATCTTGTCTCTTCTATCTGCTTCATAACTGCCCCCGATGGTATCGTTAGACTGTCCATACATTTGATTTTGCCTCTCTTCAAGACTAACACACCACACTTTCTCAGTCGGAACTCCATTCTGATATCAGCACCGTATCAACGAGAGAACTGACTTGGGCTTCATCTTTACCATAAAGTTTGAGGTCATACATGAATAACAAATGGTTGACTTTTTGCTGTCATTACTATTATTATTATTATTATTATTATTATTATTATTATTATTATTATTATTATTATTATTAATATTTTTATTATTATTAATATTTTTATTATTATTATTTTACCTCCGCCTTAGTGAAGTCGGAGGTATTGTTTTCAGTCGTGTTCACCCACCCACCCTCCGCATATGTCAGGGCATCTGCGAAATTACTTGTGAAAATGGATCTTGTTAAATTTCTTCTAACTACTTGAAATATTTCAAATTTTCGTCAGATTTTGTTGTTTTTTTTTTAATTTCATATAGTGATGTAACTTCTTTATAATTAATTTCTAGCAAAAAAAAAATGAATGATTTTCATCAGCATGCAAAACTACACCTTAAAAATAATTTGCTGAAAATTTGAAATTCTTAAAGTTGTTGAAAGATATTTCACAAAATCCGTGAAAATATTTGTCTTCATGTTTTCAGCGTGAAATACGCTACAAGCTCTTTTCGAAATTTTACCTCCAAAATTCTACTTCTTAATATTTAGTCTTATATTCCAACAGGATTAAATCTTTTTCATTCTAAGAAGTAGTAAGCACGAGAGGACATTTATTTAAATTCAATCCTATTTTGTCGTCCAGCAAATCAACTACCCCTCCTGCTACAAAAGAATGCAACTTAACTGTAGCAAAAATCAAGACCAAAAAGATATGCCACTGTGTCAATGCAAACAACAACAGAAGTGAGACCATGACAACAATAGAACCAACCGAACTAATGCAATCATCTCCACTTGCGAAAGCAACAAGAAAAGCAATAATGATGATATCTAAGACAGTAACATCAAGCCATCAGTTTACTCAAACTCAAAATCAGGTCCGTTGTTTGCTTGTGCAATGCAAATGTGGGTTTATTTAGCATTGAAAGACAAATGGGGTTCTGGTCAGGCCAGAAATAATTGTGCTTCTCCGAGAAGAGCGGTAAAATAAGAACCAACACCAATAAATGCATTAGCAGAAAAAGAAGAAGTGTTGATAACCTAACAACAACACAAGCAGAGAAATGCTGGGAGGATCTGTGAGAATCAGTATGGCATCTGAGAAGAGGAAGGCAGTTTGGAACGGTAGAATAAGCGACATTAGACAATGTACCACCTGAAATAAACTTTAATTATTTTAGAATATCTTTAGATAAGTACGAAAAGAATGTTAATATGAGGAAGACCCACACACAAAAAAGGTGGCCCAACTAAAAATAGAGGTACAGGTACTGCTCACTCAAGAAAACTAACAAAAGATTCTCGAACACATTTACCTGAAGAATGGGTATCTCGTAAGAGTTGTGGTAGAAGGTTGGAGAACCAAATGTTACTCTTGTGAAAGCACTGATCACCAGAAGGATTTTTGTCCTTTTTGTAAAAAGAATGAAAATTGTTTTGTTTCCTACGTCGCAGCTACATCAATGACTCCAACACCAGCATCAAGGACTGCAGAAAACAAGACTCAAAATGCAGACATACACAAAAATCAGTCTTCGTCTTCAACCCCTAAGTGATCGTCAGATAATAACGAGGAAAAGGATGGACCCAGGGAATAGCAAGTGATCACCAGAAAAGTCCAAAAACAAAGGATGAAAAACCATAGCTTCATCACAAATTGTCGCTCACCAGCATGTAATTAAACAACATTAAGAACAACAAAAATAACACAACCAAAGCTCCAACAACAACCAAAACCTGCTACAATGCTGGATAACACAGCGAAACACGCAAATAGAAATCATTGTCAACTTCACCATCTTAAACAAAAACAACAGTGAGCTGAAGGACGGCCTGAAAAAACTCATTATAAAGACGAAGTAACAGAAGGGAAGAAATTTGATATATTCATCCCTCAAACGCCTAAAGGCAGATCACTAATAAAATCGTCAAAGAACATTTATCGCGCTCTCTTGAGCAATTTCCCAGGGAATCTTGAGATTATTAGCAAAAACTAA
Organism: Octopus sinensis; assembly: GCF_006345805.1. Lineage (NCBI taxonomy): Eukaryota > Metazoa > Mollusca > Cephalopoda > Octopoda > Octopodidae > Octopus > Octopus sinensis. Next base: position 102,595,839 of record NC_043006.1, on the reverse strand, counting down.
TCAAGACATTAATTACAAGGGCCTTTTAAAGGACATCCGCCTAGAAAACAACATAGACCACGCCCCATTCTCGATGATGAAGGTGAGTGACATCCATCTGCTTTGACGTGGTGTAACTCTGAGTAGAATGCATAAATGTCCGTGTCAGCTGGGGTCAGCTTGAAAGTAGGGTCACTTAAATAAATAATAATAATAATAATAATAATAATGAAATTATTGTATACAGTGCTCAGGTGCACCACAACTTGTCAGAAAGTGCGTATAAAGTGTATGCAGTAATGTACAAATGTCTGGAAAGCGAACAATGTATGAGTTAGATACATGCTTGTGTGTGTATGGAGGGGAGAAAATCAGATGTAGTGATGGCGAATCTCAGGAAGCATGGAAGTTTTGAAGGATGCAGTGCTCCGACAACTAACTCTTAATCAACGACCTCAGATCATTAGACGTAGATGTGGTAGCCATTACCGAAACCAGCATTTCTGAAACGCACACGTTCAACTCAATTTTGGATGACTACGAGACATTGGCAATTCTTTTCCAGAAACAATTTCAATAAAGTCGACCACCGCTACATGTTCGAAAAGCAGTGTTGCGTATTTGTTTCACTACCTGAGAGAGGATAAAATATATAAGAAATGTCTATTTGCTCTCTCTTTTACATTTGTGCCTACATATTGTGTACATATATATATATATATATATTATATATATATATATATATATAATATATATATATATAATTAGGGTTCAGTAAAATAATTTACTTTACCACACAGCGAACTTTTAGAAATTAATTAATAATTAATTAGTTTTACCCTTTTATTATTGATAATATATATATATATATATATATATATATATACATATATATATATATATATATGCATGTAAGAATTGTGTTTTCTCTCTTGAAGGTGTATGTGCAAGAAAGAAGAAAGAAACGGCAACAAATATGTGAGATAAGTAAGAGAAAGTTTTTAAACGGCCTAATCTCAAGATAAGGTGCCAGGTTGCAATTAAGACATCTCTGGTGAGTTTCGAAATCGAAATTTATTTATAAGGAAGATAGCAAATGTTCAAGAACCGTCTGTTTGCATTTCGGCTCGCAAACCGCAGCGGTTGTTTCCATGTCGAGTGATTATTTTATTACAGATGCCTGCCACATGATGAGATTAGATGTAATATATGTCTCTAAGCGTGTGGATTATCTGCGTAAGCGGTTTAGGGCAGTGAATCTAAATCTAAACAGCGGCCATGAAGTAAAAAATGGCGTCTTCAACGAGAAGCAGGAACCAAAAAAAGAAACAACGAAAACTATTCTATCAACCTCAAAGTCTAACGGAGCACTACAGACATCAGTAAGATCTACCGCTCTACGTTTGTCATCTAATATTTGTGATGACAAAACAATTGAAGGTATTGTGCCCTTTGAAGGAAAGAAAGGTTGTCCATATGAATCAAAACATTACGATCATGTTCGATACGTTGTTGAAGATTATTTATTAATGATACAATAGAGAGCTCTAAGAATTTTAGAAGCAAATTTGAAAAACTTCATCAAACACACGTCGGTTAGTGTGATCCAGCACAGAGGCCAGATGAATAATCAGTGGCAGAAACTGATAGCATTCTTATGAACAGGTAGCATCCTATTGCAGTTTTCCGAAAGTTACAAATAAACGTAGAGAAACAAGAAAAGCAGTAGTTTCGCTGTGACAATGATGTATAGGGAAATTAACAACGATGAACATCGTCTTAGAAGCAAAATGGTTTTGGTTTTTGGTTTTTTCCGGAAAGCGCAGATACAATTTATTACTTTTGCTGCAACGTTCTTCACTGTTCGAATGAGTCTTTTTTTTTTTCTTTTTTTTTTAGGAAAATCTGGAATTAATGACTGGAAGTATGCTCATGAATATTTGCAGTTGCATGAAAATTCCGTACATCATGTGGAATGTCTTAAGAAGTGGTTTGAGACATCACTGCGATTGCAGACTAATAAAACTATTTATAAAAAGATGATGACATGGAAAAAGAAGGAGAACATTAGTATAAAGCTTTGGAACGTTTAATGAACACTCTGTATGAAACTGATCACAATTTACCTTTCGGAAGAACTTCAAATACATTATTTACATCGTACAATGAGATATTTTTTTTTCTTTTAGACAGTGTTGAGCAACTTGTAAAATTTACTCTGACAATGAACGTCGGGTTGTGTCTATTTCCGTCGGGTTTATGTCTAAAGAAATTCACATTTAGTATTGAGGAAAACATTTTCAGAATGAAATAATCAATTTGTTGGGAAATGCTGTTCAGGAAAATATATTAAACCGAGCTAAAGAAGACAAATATTTCATCCTTATCTCAGACTATATGCCAGATATAAGTCATGTTGAGTAGCTTTCAGTTACAATATGATTTTAGATGTATAAATCATCTCAATAAAGAAACTTTTTGCTAGTTATAAACCAGTTATAGATACTACAAAAGGCGAATTTTTATACGAAAGTATACTTGACTTTCTGAGAGAGATCAAGCTAGAATTCCATAACGGCAGAGGTCACAACTACGATAATAGTTCAGATATGAAGAGGAAGAATTAATAGGTTCAGACGCAGATCATGATGGAAAATCCACGATTTTTTATGCTATCTGGTTGTTGATAGAGTAACAAGTCACCGAATATCCACTTCATTGTTTTGGTACTGTCTGCCGGTTATGATTATTTTCTGCCTCTCCTGAACGACAGTGTATACTGGATAAAAATTAGTAAATACCTAATTGGAAAACTATTTTTACGGGACTAGATGAAATGCAGATTAGAACATACGACAAAGCCATTAGATATGAAATTATGAGAATACAAGATTTTAATTTTCAGAAATGTCTGCTTTTGGTCAGAAAATGCGAAATGAAGCAGAAGCTTTTGTATCGCAGATTCTAGTGATGACGAATGTCTGGTATGTCTTAGACAGAGTAAATGTTGTCAGCAGAACTATACAGAATCCCACACGGAACTGTCAACGTCAGTTTCATAATTGAATAAAGTCACTAATTAATTCTCATGCAAGGAATGCGAAGCACCGCGAGTAATAGAAAATAAATTTCCTTCAAATGTAGATGCTGAACTGATTTCCAAGAGTAAAAGAATATATCGAAAAAAAAATCATTTGAATATGAATCTAATGACGAAATCTGAAATGCAGATCACCCAGGCAGGAGTCTCTCATTTTAGTTTTTTTTAAATAATGTTTTCAATGTAATACTCGAGACAAGTGTGAATATTTCATGAGAGAAATTTTGAAGAGTAACAAAGATGTAATAACACATACAGATCTGTAGATAGCATTAAATGTTTGCCGTTAAAAATGATCTGAAATTAGTATATCAACGTTTGGCGGACAAGTTAAGGTACTAAGAATAGGGTTTCATGGCTGAACTAGATATTCCTAAAGAACTATTATGAAAGCTTCTTGAAAAATCCATTAGATTCCACAATAACAATAACTTACAGGATGTCAGGCCAAACCTTGACCACCAATAATTATGGCCACTAGAAGAAGTGAAATTTCAGCTAAGTGACCCCGGCTTTCGAGTTCTTCCCTAATCATTGCTATCAGATACTTTAAGTGTCCTTAGAATTTTCAGTAGGAAGACCTACTAACATTTCAAAAGTTAAAAAACTGGAGCTCGAAGATAAACGCAGCGATGCGTCTTTCTTGAGTATGTTTGTTGATCTGTTGGAGCCAGTTATTACATTTCTGAAAAAGGAAAAGAATATAATTCCATCAACTGGGAAATTATGAACAGAGGCAATAGCGACGACCCGAGATGAATAGATGAAGAGAGGCTCATTCAACTTACCAATCTCACAGCTTTCTTGGGAGGAGAAAATCAACGCAGATACCAATACCAGTGTCGAGTTATCAGCCTCAAATAGTTAGTCTGAAATGGGGGGGAGGCTAGGAAAATCACAGAAATGATCTTTAGATCTCACTGTGCATTCTGTATAAGAAAGGCCGATGACTGTGTCATAATCATTATACAACTCGGTTAAAGGCCGCCTTAAGAGATTTAATAGTTCTAGGCTTCAGCCTGCCATGGTTATAGGTAAATTCTTTACAGAATAAATGCAAGATCTGGTTCCTTACCGATATCATGAATCATCAACGAACTCACAACTTGACATCCAAAGAAAGGATAAGATGTTTCTCATCTTACACTGAAAACTTTAAACTTTCAGAATTAAATTCCAGTAGGAAAGTTTAAAAAATTCCTAATATTGAAATAAAAGACTGCAAATTAGAAGAATACAGCTATAATTTACAAAGATTATTTCGTAATTTCCTAACCGGGTTTAATGACTTGCAGAAGTTGAAGCCTTACTTCACCTTTCTTGTA